>NC_084555.2:36020000-36255000 GCF_033978685.3 Nerophis lumbriciformis
CTGGCCGGGACTCGTATGGGCACGTTGCTGTGTGGATGGCCGGGATGCGGTGTTTGCATTGGGCGTGGGGGCTGTGCAGTTTTTCTGCGTTTGGTTGCCGGTATGGGCTCTGCAGGGTTGGGTTGGGGCGGGCGGGGGCTGGCTTTGTTTGGCGGGGGGAGGGCTCGCGTGGCGTCACGTTAAAGTGGTCTGGTGTGGGTCACGGGCTGTGGCGGGGGGTGGCGGCCTCCTGGCCGTAGTTCCTGGTTGTCGGCCGCGTGGACTGGGGGGAAGTCCGGGCCCTCTACTCCTCCTACTTATAGCGCACACAGTCACACATATATAGGACTTTGGGGATTGTCCTGCGGGGAGGCATGGCGGGGGGTTGAGGATGCCTCCAATGGGGCTCCAGTCCTCCTGTCTTGTCCCCTGCTCGTCCATCCCTCAATCTTAGCTGCATATTAGACACTTAGGATTTGGGGGGCTTGGCTTGGTTGGGACCCACCATGACCTTGATGTCCCCCAATTTTAATCGCATTATTAGTTCCCACAAGCATACATATCTCACTCACGCTACAGTACACACATCAATAGGGACTGGAGGTCGGCTGTAACGGCTGACCTCCTAATTTTAACTACACAGTAGACACTCTGGGGGCCTTGTACACATGCATGGGGGGTTTGGGGTTCGGCGCACCCCTCATTGCCTCGTCGGCCGGCGGGGACTGCGGTCTGGTGGCCTGCCAGGCTTTTATTCATTTATTATTGTTATATATATTTTTTATTTTTAATGTATTTATTATTTTTATTTTTATTATTTACTTATTTTTATTTTATTTTATTTTATTTTATTATTTTTTTAATCTTATTATTTATTTGTGTGTGGCGTCGCGCGGGTCTCACTTCCTGTTGGGTGGGGTCCGTGCCCGTGTGGCCCGACCTTGCGCTGTGGGGTCTCTGTTGGTGACTTGATGTGGTGGCAGCGCAGCCCCCGTATCTGGTCTGGATGCTGTGTCTCGGTTGTTTGGGCGGTGGTGTGTTTGTGCGGGTTTGGGTTGGGGTGGGGGGCCTTTTGGTTGGGGGGGGTGTTGGTGTCTCTTGTTTGCGTGTTGGCGTTCGGGCTGACTGGCGGGCTGGCGCCGGCTGGTCTCCGTGGTCCTGGTGGCGTGTGGTTGCTGGTCGCAGTTTTTTTTTGATCGCTTTGATTTGATTGGCTGGTGCTGGCTGTCTGGGGTTATTGCGGCTGCTGTTTCTGCTGCCGTTTGTTTGTGGTGTGGGCGCCCGTGGCTGCTGGGTCTGGTGCAGGGGTGTGGCTGATGTTGTGACTGGTGGCAGCGCGCGCGCGTGATGGCTGTCGGGGCTGACAAACTGTTTATATGTATGTATATGTGTGTGTATGTATGTATGTATATATATGTGTATGTGTACATATGTGTATGTATATGTATATATGTGTATGTGTGGGTATGTGTGTATGTGTATGTATATATGTATGTATGTATGTATATTTCTGGGGGTACGCTCTGGGCCTGCCTGTCAGACGGGGGTCGACGCCTCAGGCTACTGCATCCGAACTGTGTGTCTGGAGCTCCTGGGTCCCGCTGTCCATCCCTTCCGGGTGCCCGTCTTGGTTGGGGCCTGTTGGGCCTAGTCCCTGCGTCTATTGTGGTAGCTTGGTGCTGCAAGGTATTCCGAGGTGCTGCGAGTCGGACAGTTGCTGGGGTAGTGACCTTGTTTGTCAGCATGTCTGTGATCTTCTTTTAATTCTTTTTTTTAATTAATTTATTTATTTATTTTTTAATATATTTTATTAATATTATTTTTAAATTTTTCCCCTCCCTCAGGGGGGGGGCTCGGCGGGGCGGTTGCTGGTTGTTCCATCTCCATCGTTGGGGTCCCTGCGGGTGGGGTGGGTGGTTCCCGTGGCCCTGTGCCTGGGTGGTCCTGCGGCGGCCGATTTGGGTGGGGTGGCCGGGGGCTGGCCTCGCCGCGCTCTCCGGGGGTGGGGGGTGGGCTCGTGGGGGCCCGGTTGCCGGTGGGGCGGGGGCGGTCTTCCCGTCCGGTTGCGGGGAGTCTCTGGGTCCCTCGGGCGGGGCGTCTCGCCTTTCTGCCCGTGTGGGGTGTGGTCTCTCGCTGGCTTGGGGTCTGGCTGTCCCCTGCTTTTCTCGTGCCCTGTCCTCTGCCGGGTGCGTCTGTCTGCGGCCTGCTGCTGGCCCTTGTGGGCGGTACGGTGGGTCGGGCTCTGGGGTTCCTGTCGCTGGCCGGCTTGGCTGCGTGGGGGCGGTGGCCCCTGGTTCCCTGGGCACCACGCCTCCTGTTTGTGGGTTGGGCTCTCGGGGGTGATGGGGCCGTGCTCTGGCTCCCACGCACTCTGGGAGTCGAATGTATTGTACATGCAAATTCACATATGCTCACATACGTACATAGGTACCTACGCTCCCACATACATACACAAATACAGTACATATTTACCTACCTAATGTTCGTACATCCACACGCACATTCAATATACAAACATACACATACACATACTGTACATATACATTCACTGTTCAAACACATATACACATTCTGTACATATACATTCATTGTACAAACACATATACACATTCTGTACATATACAAGTACATATGCATACTTACACTCATGCACATAATCACGTTTCATCAAACATATATTAATGTTGTTGCCCTAGGGTAAACTGGGTGTAACACATGGCACACTGACAAAGCTTAACCTATTGTGACTATAACAATCTACAAGGTTAATGTAGGTTGCCTCTCTTTCTCCCCCTCCATTTTTCTGCATTCTTTCGTATCTCAAGTTATCATTACGTATATGTATTGTTGCATTTAAACAACTGTATTGTTGATAATAAAGGTAAATTATTGGTATTGTTCATTATCAATAGCGCTATTTCTATTGGTATTTGTATTGATCCATTTGTAGTGTAATAATGCTCATTGTCATTTCTGTATTATTTTTTATTTTTCGCTAAATGCTTATTTGCTATTACTTTTACCATCATATTTGTACATGTCATATTTGCTGATGTTGCTCTGTTGTTGTTGTTGTTGTTTGCTGTTGTTGTTTTTGTCTCTCTGTCTAATCCCCCTCTTGTCCCCACAATTTCCCCCTCTGTCTTCTTTTTTTTTCTCTTTCTATCCCCTCCTGCTCCGGCCCGGCTGCACTAAATGATAATATAAATACATTTAATAAAGTCAAATACAAATAAGGCAACAAGAGAAGTATCCTACACTTCTCTTTTGTAAAGTAAATCTGAACAGCCGACATGGGCATCTACATCAACTATATGATTTGCCTGAGAAGCTGGACAGGACACAAAAAAAAAAAAAAAAAAAAAAAAAGATGTGACTTTAAGGTTTTACTACTTACGTATAAAATACTACACGGTCTAGCTCCGTCCTATCTTGTCGATTGCATTGTACCATATGTCCCGGCAAGAAATCTGCGTTCAAAGAACTCCGGCTTATTAGTGATTCCCAGAGCCCAAAAAAAGTCTGCGGGCTATAGAGCGTTTTCTATTCGGGCTACAGTACTATGGAATGCCCTCCCGGTAACAATTAGAGATGCTACCTCAATAGAAGCATTTAAGTCCCATCTTAAAACTCATTTGTATACTCTAGCCTTTAAATAGCCCCCCTGTTAGACCAGTTAATCTGCCGTTTCTTTTCTTTTCTCCTCTGCTCCCCTATTCCTTGTGGAGGGGGGGGGCGCAGGTCCGGTGGCCATGGATGAAGTGCTGGCTGTCCAGAGTCGGGACCCGGGGTGGACCGCTCGCCTGTGCATCGGCTGGGAACATCTCTGCGCTGCTGACCCGTCTCCGCTCGGGATGGTCTCCTGCTGGCCCCACTATGGACTGGACTCTTACTATTATGTTGGATCCACTATGGACTGGACTCTCACAATATTATGTCAGACCCACTCGACATCCATTGCTTTCGGTCTCCCCTAGAGGGGGGGGGGGGTTACCCACATATGCGGTCCTCTCCAAGGTTTCTCATAGTCATTCACATCGACGTCCCACTGGGGTGAGTTTTTCCTTGCCCTTATGTGGGCTTTGTACCGAGGATTTCGTTGTGGCTTGTGCAGCCCTTTGAGACACTTGTGATTTAGGGCTATATAAATAAACATTGATTGATTGATTGATTGATTTCAAGATTTCAACTGTGATCGGGCTTTAAACAGGTGGCTGACCTGTTCAGATGAGTGTAACTGCTACTGGTCAAATAATGTGAAATAGCATTTAATTTTACATGTATGCAATGCCATTTAAATGTAATTATAGATAATAATAATAATAATAATAATAATAATAATAATAAATACTGTGTAGTGTTGTAAATAGTCAACGGGAAGGATTTTAGTAAGATATAAGCCATGAGCACTACACAGCCAGGAAAAAACCTAGGCAGGACAAGTAAAAATATTGGGGCAAGTAGATTTGAGAAGTCGGGCAAGTAGAAAAAAACCTTAACGTTGAACCCTGCATGTGTTGAGCTGCTGCCGCTTAAGGTTAGACGGCACTGTACATAGAGCGGTTCTGCTCGTTAGTAATAAATTCTAATGTTGGATGTTCACTCCTTCACACAGATGAGTATAGAAAAATATTTTCAACGGCCGAAAAGGGCTGGACTTGGAGAGGACGTAGGTCTACAGTCCGGACCACAGGTGCGACCTGTTCAGCAGCAGCAGGAGAAGGAGGAGGAGGTTGACTGACTGTGGCAGGACACCTCTGCCTCTGTTTCACTTCATGTTGCTGGTAAATAATATGGTTGTAGTAGTAGGCTAAAGTTAAATGATTTAGTATTCACTAATTAAAGGGGCAGAGCTTTAAGAGACATTTTAGCTTTTATATTTTAAAAGATATATTTTTTGTAAGAACCACAATTAATAAATATATTTCAGTGAATCACTAATTGTTCAAATCTGTATATAAATATGTACATAAAATGTTGTAATTATATTCCAACTCCGCGTTCTTCTTGGTCATCGCCGCTGCCGCCGCCACCCCCCGACCACACCACCACAAATAGATGCCTGTCCTGTGGGAAACACTGCACATATATACACACATTATATATATATATATATATATATATATATATATACATATATATATATATATATATATATATATATATACATATATATACATATACATATATATATATATATATATATATATATATATATATATATATATATACACACACACATATATATATATATACATATACACACAAATACATATACATATATATATACACATACACACAAATACATATACATATATATATATACATATACATATATATATACATATATATACATACACACATATACATACATATATATACATACACACATATACAGGTAAGCCAGTAAATTAGAATATTTTGAAAAACTTGATTTATTTCAGTAATTGCATTCAAAAGGTGTAACTTGTACATTATATTTATTCATTGCACACAGACTGATGCATTCAAATGTTTATTTCATTTAATTTTGATGATTTGAAGTGGCAACAAATGAAAATCCAAAATTCCGTCCATCACTGATGGTGGAAACTTTACACTAGACTTCAGGCAACGTGGATCCTGCGCCTCTCCTGTCTTCCTCCAGACTCTGGGACCTCGATTTCCAAAGGAAATGCAAAATTTGCATGGTTGGGTGATGGTTTGGGGTGCCATGTCATCTGCTGGTGTCGGTCCACTCTGTTTCCTGAGATCCAGGGTCAACGCAGCCGTCTACCAGCAAGTTTTAGAGCACTTCATGCTTCCTGCTGCTGACCTGCTCTATGGAGATGGAGATTTCAAGTTCCAACAGGACTTGGCGCCTGCACACAGCGCAAAATCTACCCGTGCCTGGTTTACGGACCATGGTATTTCTGTTCTAAATTGGCCCGCCAACTCCCCTGACCTTAGCCCCATAGAAAATCTGTGGGGTATTGTGAAAAGGAAGATGCAGAATGCCAGACCCAAAAACGCAGAAGAGTTGAAGGCCACTATCAGAGCAACCTGGGCTCTCATAACACCTGAGCAGTGCCAGAAACTCATCGACTCCATGCCACGCCGCATTAACGCAGTAATTGAGGCAAAAGGAGCTCCAACCAAGTATTGAGTATTGTACATGCTCATATTTTTCATTTTCATACTTTTCAGTTGGCCAACATTTCTAAAAATCCCTTTTTTGTATTAGCCTTAAGTAATATTCTAATTTTGTGACACACGGAATTTTGGATTTTCATTTGTTGCCACTTCAAATCATCAAAATTAAATGAAATAAACATTTGAATGCATCAGTCTGTGTGCAATGAATAAATATAATGTACAAGTTACACCTTTTGAATGCAATTACTGAAATAAATCAAGTTTTTCAAAATATTCTAATTTACTGGCTTTTACCTGTATGTACATGGCGTGGCGTAGTGGGTAGAGCAACCGTGCCAGAAACTTGAGGGTTGCAGGTTCGCTCCCCGCCTCTTACCATCCAAAAATCGCTGCCGTTGTGTCCTTGGGCTGGACACTTCACTCTTTTCCCCCGGTGCCACTCACACCGGTGAATTGAATGATGAATGACAGGTAGTGGTCGGAGGGGCCGTTGGCGCAAATTGCAGCCACGCTTCCGTCAGTCTACCCCAGGGCAGCTGTTGCTATGAAAGTAGCTTACCACCACCAGGTGTGAACGAATGATGGGTTCTACATGTAAAGCGACTTTGGGTACTTAGAAAAGCGCTATATAAATCCCAGTTATTATTATTATATACATTCACACACACATACATACATACATACATACATACATACATACATACATACATACATACATATATATATATATATATATATACATACACACATATACAAACCCCGTTTCCATATGAGTTGGGAAATTGTGTTAGATGTAAATAGAAACGGAATACATCCATCCATCCATCCATTTAATGATTTGCAAATCATTTTCAACCCATATTCAGTTGAATATGCTACAAAGACAACATATTTGATGTTCAAACTGATAAACATTTTTTTTTGCAAATAATCATTAACTTTAGAATTTGATGCCAGCAACACGTGACAAAGTTGGGAAAGGTGGCAATAAATACTGATAAAGTTGAGGAATGCTCATCAAACATTTATTTGGAACATCCCACAGGTGAACAGGAAAATTGGGAACAGGTGGGTGCCATGATTGTGTATAAAAGTAGATTCCATGAAATGCTCAGTCATTCACAAACAAGGATGGGGCGAGGGTCACCACTTTGTCAACAAATGCGTGAGCAAATTGTTGAACAGTTTAAGAAAAACCTTTCTCAACCAGCTATTGCAAGGAATTTAGGGATTTCACCATCTACGGTCCGTAATATCATCAAAGGGTTCAGAGAATCTGGAGAAATCACTGCACGTAAGCAGCTAAGCCCGTGACCTTCGATCCCTCAGGCTGTACTGCATCAACAAGCGACATCAGTGTGTAAAGGATATCAAAACATGGACTCAGGAACACTTCAGAAACCCATTTTATTTACATCTAACACAATTTCCCAACTCATATAGAAACAGGGTTTGAATATATATATATATATATATATATATATATATATATATATATATATATATATATATATATATATATATATATATATATATATATATATATATACATACATATAGCTCGAAGACCTCTATGATGAAAACGATTAAGGAACCCAGATTTCCCTTGCCTGGACGCGGGTCACCGGGGACCCCCTCTGGAGCCAGGCCCGGAAGTGGGGCATGATGGCGAGCGCCTGGTGGCCGGGCCTGTCCCCATGGGGCCCGGCCGGGCACAGCCCGAAGAGGCAACGTGGGTCCCCCCTCCAATGGGCTCACCACCCATAGCAGGGGCCATAGAGGTCGGGTGCGATGTGAGCTGGGCGGCAGCCGAGGGCAGGGCACTTGGCGGTCCGATCCTCGGCTACAGAAGCTAGCTCTTGGGACGTGGAACGTCACCTCGCTGGGGGGGGGGGGAGCCTGAGCTAGTGCGCGAGGTGGAGAAGTTCCGACTAGATATAGTCGGACTCACTTCGACGCACAGCAAGGGCTCTGGAACCAGTTCTCTCGAGAGGGGCTGGACTCTCTTCCACTCTGGCGTTGCCGGCAGTGAGAGGCGACGGGCTGGGGTGGCAATTCTTGTTTCCCCCCGGCTCAGAGCCTGTACGTTGGAGTTCAACCCGGTGGACGAGAGGGTAGCTTCCGTCCGCCTTCGGGTGGGGGAACGGGTCCTGACTGTGGTTTGCGTTTACGTACCGAGTACCCACCCTTTTTGGATTCATTCGAGGGAGTACTTGAGAGTGCTCCCCCGGGTGATTCCCTCGTTCTACTGGGAGACTTCAATGCTCATGTTGGCAGCGACAGTGAAACCTGGAGAGGCGTGATTGGGAAGAATGGCTGCCCGGATCTGAACCCGAGCGGTGTTTTGTTATTGGACTTTTGTGCCCGTCACAGATTGTCCATAACGAACACCATGTTCAAACATAAGGGTGTCCATATGTGCACTTGGCACCAGGACACCCTAGGCCGGAGTTCCATGATCGACTTTGTAGTTGTGTCATCGGATTTGCGGCCTCATGTTTTGGACACGGGGGCGGACACCAGCAGATGACATGGCACCCCAAACCATCACTGATGGTGGAAACTTTACACTAGACTTCAGGCAACGTGGATCCTGTGCCTCTCCCGTCTTCCTCCAGACTCTGGGACCTCGATTTCCAAAGGAAATACAAAATTTGCATGGTTGGGTGATGGTTTGGGGTGCCATGTCATCTGCTGGTGTCGGTCCACTCTGTTTCCTGAGATCCAGGGTCAACGCAGCCGTCTACCAGCAAGTTTTAGAGCACTTCATGCTTCCTGCTGCTGACCTGCTCTATGGAGATGGAGATTTCAAGTTCCAACAGGACTTGGCGCCTGCACACAGCGCAAAATCTACCCGTGCCTGGTTTACGGACCATGGTATTTCTGTTCTAAATTGGCCCGCCAACTCCCCTGACCTTAGCCCCATAGAAAATCTGTGGGGTATTGTGAAAAGGAAGATGCAGAATACCAGACCCAAAAACGCAGAAGAGTTGAAGGCCACTATCAGAGCAACCTGGGCTCTCATAACACCTGAGCAGTGCCAGAAACTCATCGACTCCATGCCACGCCGCATTAACGCAGTAATTGAGGCAAAAGGAGCTCCAACCAAGTATTGAGTATTGTACATGCTCATATTTTTCATTTTCATACTTTTCAGTTGGCCAACATTTCTAAAAATCCCTTTTTTGTATTAGCCTTAAGTAATATTCTAATTTTGTGACACACGGAATTTTGGATTTTCATTTGTTGCCACTTCAAATCATCAAAATTAAATGAAATAAACATTTGAATGCATCAGTCTGTGTGCAATGAATAAATATAATGTACAAGTTACACCTTTTGAATGCAATTACTGAAATAAATCAAGTTTTTCAAAATATTCTAATTTACTGGCTTTTACCTGTATATACATATACACATATATATATATATATATATATATATATATATATACATATACATATATATATATATAGATACACTTTATTTATTTTAAATTGCCTTTCAAATGTCTATTCTTGGTGTTGGATTTTATCAAATAAATTTCCCCAAAAATGTGACTGAGTGTGACTTATATATGTTTTTTTCCTTCTTTATATACTCCGGAGCGATTTATAATCCGAAAAATACGGTAATGTAATATTTAGATTTTGTATATATATATATGTATATATATATTTTTACATATATTTTTTCATATGTTTTATACTCGTTTTTATATATCGTTAATTTGATTTATTCTCCAGTGTGGACGCCTCAAAGGATGTGTTTTTCTTCAAATCCTCATTGCCATGCCATGTTTTGTTTTTGCTTTGTTACTGTCAATAGTATACCAGCTCAGTGGCCTTGTGGTTAGAGTGTCCACCCTGAGACTGGATGGTCGTGACTTTAAACCCCGCCCGAGTCATACCAAAGACTATAAAAATGGGACCCATTGCCTCCCTGCCTCAACATCAAGGGTTGGAATTGGGGGTTAAATCACCAAATGATTCCCGAGCGCGGCTCAAGCTGCTGCTCCCCTCACCTCCCAGGAGGTGAACATGTGGATGGGTCAAATGCAGAGGACAAATTTCACCACATCCAGTGTGTGTGTGACGATCGTTGGGACTTTTACTTCAATAGTGCTGTGTGTGTGTGTGTGTGTGTGTGTGTGTGTGTGTGTGTGTGTGTGTGTGTGTGTGTGTGTGTGTGTGTGTGTGTGTGTGTGTGTGTGCTTGTGTGTGTGTGTGCGTGCGTGCGTGTTTTCTTCTCTTCTTTTTGTATTTTTTATTTTTTGTACAGCACTTTCTGTTTGCCACTTGCCTGTGTATGAAAAGTGTTACACAAATAAAGTTTGATTTGATTACATATGATGTATAGTGTATCTCGCTCAATCACATATTTATTACAGCTGTGCTGTAAAAAAAAAAAAAAAAAAAAAAAAAAAAAGATGCAATCCTGAGTGCAATAACTAAAGGCCCAAACAAACTTGGGGGAAAAAGTAAGCGGAACAGAGTACGCAAAGGTCCGTGCAAACTCAAAGCGGATATTGGCTTGGCACACAAAGCTCAAACTTTACGTCCAAACAGACTCTGCTCTGCGCACTGGTGTCACACCAAACACTGCTCAGCTTGTATTTTTATTCACATCAACCCACATTAAATGTGACGCCGACCCCTGTCCTCTGTGCAGCGTTGACAAGTGAGTGCTCAAATTATTCTGATGATATTCTGAAGTATTGAAAAGGTTTATGATGCATGTCCTTCACAAAGCACGACAGTCCTTCCCTTGTCTCTTGTACCATTTAAAGGTAGAGGCAGAGCAGTTCCTCTTCTCCCTCGTCAGTGTAGGACACCATGACGAAATAGGTAAACAACACACCAGAATTGTGGAAATGTAGGGTTTCACTTAAATTTTCCAAGAATCGACAACGCGTTAGTGCACTTGACCATGGAGGCTCTGATGACGGCGGCCATTCTGTGGGGAGTCAAGCTCCGCTCACAATACGCTCTGTGAGCACCCTCCATCCATCCATTTTCTACCGCTTGTCCCGTTTGGGGTCGCGGGGGTGCTGGAGCCTATCTCATCGCAGGGCCAACACAGATAGACAGACAACATTCACACACTAGGGCCAATTCAGTGTTGCCAATCAACCTATCCCCAGGTGCATGTCTTTGGAGGTGGGAGGAAGCCGGAGTACCCGGAGGGAACCCACGCAGTCACGGGGAGAACATGCAAACCAACCCTACACAGAAAGATCCAGGATCGAGCACCTTTAGTCTCTAATGCAAAGAGCCGCTGGACTGCTATAGACACACATAAAAGGCACAAAAGGATCTAATGTTCACATACATGCTTAAAAATATTTTTATGTCAGTGATTATGTATGTTCTCTGTTGATGTTTAGGTTGAAGTGGCTGCTGACATGTGACTTGCTCTTTCATCCTACCTATCCCTTGACGAGAGAAGTAGGCCTAGTCCGGCCAGAATCACAACCGGAAGTGAAAGATCTGCCAGGTAGTGGTCCAACTGGGCCCTGCAATCACAGAAGCAAACATTAAGAACACACAGTATGACGCACACTCAAGAAAAACTCAGATATACTCGGCCAGTGACAGAACTCAAGGACAGCAATTATGAAATGCCTCCCCGTCCCCTATCAAAACAAACTCCTTGGACTGCGCTCTCCTCTTTTCAAACAGATTGACAGATTCCAATGACAGTGTCACGCACCCCCCCGCTGTCCCATCCTCTCCACTCAGCGCTTGTCAGTCACAGAGCGCTTGCTCAGAGCGCCCAGATAGTTTCCTGCCTCTTGCTTAATACCCATCTCTATTTGACAGCTTATTGAGTCCCTATATCTTGCAATGTACACTATGTATGTGTGAGTGTGCTCATGAGCGTGCGCTTGCGAGCGGTTGTGTCAGCTTCTGCAGCGGGTTTACGTCTCCAGTGCGACATGCCTGTCATGTTTCCCTCTCTTTCCCATCTTGAAGGTGCGCTTGTCCGTCAAGCGGCGGGGGTGATGAGTAGCGGTGGGTGCCTGGCAAAGGGATGGGGCGGCAGTGGGGGGTCTTAAGATGCACGGGCACCCCCATTCCATCAGCTGGAGAAAGATATGAGGAGTGGAAAGACTGAGGCGGTGGTAGCGAGAAGCAGGGGGATGGAATCTGGTGGATGTGTGTGTGTTGGGGGGGTTGAAGTGGAGAAAATAAAATTTTTCCAGCACTATTGCAGCGTCTGTCATCACAGCTCGTCACGCTTTAAACACTAGCCGCTGAGTGATCATTTCAAACTGCTGGAAAAACAAACCAGTGATTTGGCCCTCTGAGAAGGTTCACTTGAGCTTTGATGCGGGAAAAGTAGAAGAACAAAAGCTCCTGGAAAAGAGACGGATTGGCTGCCGAAATGTCAGCACTTTGTTAGGCCTGGGCGATGTATCGATTTTATCGATATAGTCAAGTTTTTTATTGCAGACGATTTATAAAATTAAAATAAAAATTGTTCCCTTTTGCTCTAACATACTTTTTGCCCCCAGAAGGTTCCTTAGCTTCCGCCCTCCCTTATATTTTCTTAGGGGAAGACCTAGCAAAACATGGCTAATGCTAACGCTAACGAGAGCAAGAATTTTGCTCCAAAAAAAAAGAAAAGTGTGGAGAATAGTGTAGATTTGCGGCAACAGATGTGCAACAAACGACTCCGCTCTGCAAAGTTTGTTTAAAGAAAGCAGAAGCACAACAAACGTATTCCAGCATCTGAAACCGAAGCCTCCAGTCGAGTGCAGGAAATGCAACTCTTTACAAGGAGAACAAGATCATAACATTAATCAATCACCGGCTAAAAAGCAGCTTACTGTGGTGGAATCATTTAAATAAGGTATGCAAAAATCCCGTTTCCATACAAGTTGGGAAATTGTGTTAGATGTAAATATAAACAGAATACAATGATTTGCAAATCCTTTTCAACCCATATTCAATTGAATGCACTACAAAGACAAGATATTTGATGTTCAAACTTATAAACTTTTTTTTTTTTGCAAATAATAATTAACGTAGAATTTCATGGCTGCAACACGTGCCAAAGTAGTTGGGAAAGGGCATGTTCACCACTGTGTTACATGGCCTTTCCTTTTAACAACACTCAGTAAACGTTTGGGAACTGAGGAGACACATTTTTTAAGCTTCTCAGGTGGAATTCTTTCCCATTCTTGCTTGATGTACAGCTTAAGTTGTTCAACAGTCCGGGGGTCTCCGTTGTGGTATTTTAGGCTTCATAATGCGCCACACATTTTCAATGGGAGACAGGTCTGGACTACAGGCAGGCCAGTCTAGTACCCGCACTCTTTTACTATGAAGCCACGTTGATGTAACACGTGGCTTGGTATTGTCTTGCTGAAATAAGCAGGGGCGTCCATGGTAACGTTGCTTGGATGGCAACATATGTTGCTCCAAAACCTGTATGTACCTTTCAGCATTAATAGCGCCTTCACAGATGTGTAAGTTACCCATGTCTTGGGCACTAATACACCCCCATACCATCACAGATGCTGCCTTTTCAACTTTGCGCATATAACAATCTGGATGATTCTTTTCCCGTTTGGTCCGGAAGACACAACGTCCACAGTTTCCAAAAACAATTTGAAATGTGGACTCGTCAGACCACAGAACACTTTTCCACTTTGTATCAGTCCATCTTAGATGAGCTCAGGCCCAGCGAAGCCGACGGCGTTTCTGCGTGTTGTTGATAACAGTTTTCGCCTTGCATAGGAGTTTTAACTTGCACTTACAGATGTAGCGACCAACTGTAGTTACTGACAGTGGGTTTCTGAAGTGTGCCTGAGCCCATGTGGTGATATCCTTTACCCACTGATGTCGCTTGTTGATGCAGTACAGCCTGAGGGATCGAAGATCACGGGCTTAGCTGCTTACGTGCAGTGATTTCTCCAGATTCTCTGAACCCTTTGATGATATTACGGACCGTAGATGGTGAAATCCCTAAATTCCTTGCAATAGCTGGTTGAGAAAGGTTTTTCTTAAACTGTTCAACAATTTGCTCACGCATTTGTTGACAAAGTGGTGACCCTCGCCCCATCCTTGTTTGTGAATGACTGAGCATTTCATGGAATCTACTTTTATACTCAATGATGGCACCCACCTGTTCCCAATTTGCCTGTTCACCTGTGGGATGTTCCAAATAAGTGTTTGATGAGCATTCCTCAACTTTATCAGTATTTATTGCCACCTTTCCCAACTTCTTTGTCACGTGTTGCTGGCATCAAATTCTAAAGTTAATGATTATTTGCAAAAAAAAAATGTTTATCAGTTTGAACATCAAATATGTTGTCTTTGTAGCATATTCAACTGAATATGGGTTGAAAATGATTTGCAAATCATTGTATTCCGTTTCTATTTACATCTAACGCAATTTCTCAACTCATATGGAAACGGGGTTTGTATGATGATGCCATGTATGATGAGAAAGAAGCACAGTGGAGAACGATCACTAAAGCAGTCGCTTTGCACACCACCAAGATGTGTGATAGAAAAAACCTGCCTTTATCCGCTTATTAAAACTATAGTCATCTCAATGTTTTACTTGACTATTTGAATAATATTACATTGTTGTTGTTATTTACAGAAGGATTTTATTCAAGACAGAAGTTTTAAGTTTGCACTTTATTAATCTCAATCCTGGAGAAAATTATTAATATGCATGCAATGTGCAATGCTACATTTTTGTTAACAGAAGTATTTTATTCAAGACAGAAATATTGCTTCCCAGATGAAGCTCTTAATCTAATGAATTGAGATCATTCCATAAAAAGTACAATTTATATCTGGTCTAAAAAGGACAACACAAATTAGAATTTGCTAAGAGTAAGATGCAGTGCACGCAGTATCATTTCAAATGTCTACTTTTTGATCAAATAAAAGAAAAACTTGATTTGAATTATCTCTTTAATTTTTGGGGGTTTCTTTAAAAAGTAGGGGAAAAAAATCTGAGATTTTATTTTTACGCCATATCGTCCAGGCTGACACACTACGAACATATTGGTGTGCATTTGGTTGAAAAATATGTACATCATCAAATCCAGTTCAAAAGGTAACTGGAATATACACAGTTTTTATGTAATATGTCAGGACAAAAAACTCACGAAAGCATTGTGGTTAGGTTCACAGAGCTCTTTGTCTTTGCCTGCAAACACAAGAAAAGTGAAACTAAGTGAAGCTTACACAAGAAGACAAAAAGGGGAAAGTAGAGCAGGGGTATTCAACGTTTTCCAGGCCAAGGACCCTCATTCTGATAGAGCGATGTAGCGGGGACACCCCTCCTTGTATATTTTGAATAAAATTGGGTTTTAAAGTGGAACTGCCCTCTTTGGGGGGAATTTTGCCTATCCATTTGTAAGACAAGAACACACGTTTTTTTATTTTTTTTCAATGCACTCCTTTTTGTAATCTACAGTATGTCCAAGGTGGCTAAAAATAAAGTTCAAGGGAGTCATCTATTGCGCTTGTAAAGCCCTCTAAAGAAACATCAAAAAGCAGTCAACAATACTCTATTTAAATGTTCTGACCTAAATATTAACCAAGTCTTAGCAATATTGCTATTATAAGTGCTAACGCAGAAGAAATGTTATTATGAATGTGCCTGTTACTACATTATATTTGACTTATGCAGTTTCCAAATACA
Organism: Nerophis lumbriciformis; assembly: GCF_033978685.3. NCBI lineage: Eukaryota > Metazoa > Chordata > Actinopteri > Syngnathiformes > Syngnathidae > Nerophis > Nerophis lumbriciformis. Next base: position 36,035,787 of record NC_084555.2, read on the forward strand.
CAAAAACAAGTACCAATAGGTAAGAAAAGTTGGCTTTGCATAATAGGTCAATTTTAAATTAAACTGTACCAAGAGATCTCTTGTTAATCTGCGGTTGAGGGTAGTTTTATCTCTCTTTTGCGTGTGTTTTTTTTAGTCATGTTACTAAATGATCCAAACATCTCAAACATAACTGCGAGCTAGAAGGGTATGTCCTCTTCATAGGAAGGACAGGTGAATACATCCTGCTTGAAAGAAACTCCTGTGCGTCACTAAATGTGTACGTTGCTTACTTCTTTTACCTTCATTTATCTGTTGATGTTGTTGATATAAATTTAAACACTTGTGATCACCATTGCTGATTAATGTAGATCAAAAATGCCAATCCACTCTGGCCGACACTGCATTTATTTTTTGTCCTCCGGCTTACAAGTGGCTAGCAGGTAGTTATGTGCTCCCCAAGTTAATAATAATCACTTTCATTATAGCAAATAAACAGCATTTCTTAGTATCGTAAGTATCATTATCAAGTATCACTGAAGGACGGAGCTAATCATGTTTAACACAAAGAGCTAACCAGGGACAGGAATATTAACAGCAAAGCTAACCGCTAAGTTAACCACTAAGCTTGCTTTAAACAACACAAGAAATATGTGCTTGGTAAACTTTAAAAACTGTAGATGGTACTGTGTTACAGCAGAAATCAAACATCTGTTAACAGGAAAGGAGTCTAAAGAGAGGATAATATAACAACTGTTGGTGTGTCAGCATTGTTGCAGTTTGTACAGGACAGGTAAGAGAGCAAGTTAATCCACAAATTGTACACGTTTATGATCGATACAGTATGATTGAATTGATATTTTTATTTTCTCAAAATTATTGTTTTAATAGTTTTTGTTAATGTTTACGAATTCAGAGAATAAGTACCTAGATACGGGAGGACTTTGAGGGCATAGATGACTTCAATGAGTAATAGATAATAGTTTTTGCTTTTGTTTAAGTTATTGTGTACTGTTGACTTTGTATTGCTCACACAATTGTATGCAATAGAAGACATGAAGGAACAAGTTTAAATATTTTGCTGACATTGTTAAACTGTCAATAGCATTTACCATGAACAAATTGATACATGTAGAGTTAATATATTTGATCGGTATCGTCCGATATCACTCATGGATGATCGGAATCGCTACGACCAAATGATTTAAAAAAAATAATAATAATAATCAAGATTAATGCCACTTTTGAATTTGTATTAAACACGATCAATCACAGTTGCTACAAAAGTGTTGCTTAACTTATCCGTGGTACTTTTGTTGACAACACTGAGCATTGTTTGTCGTCAGTTGCTTGTTGAGTAGTGTTTTGCTAAGTGCTGCCTCAAAAAAATGTTTTGCTTTTAGATGGTATTTCAAACTTCTTGTTCTGCGATAAAAAAAGGAATCACTGCAATACATTTTTAAAAAGTCGCGTCAGGGCGTATTTTGAAGCAAAAGTCTCCTCACTCACCTTTGCATATAGCATACCACTCTGGGTGTGGGGTAAATAAAAAAAACAAAAAAACTTACCAAACAAAATTTTCACGACCACACAACAGTACCACAGCACAACCACTAGAGGGTGCCGAAACTTGTTGAAGATCACTGAACTAGAGTAAGAAATAGCAAGCAGCTCATACCAGACTGAAGGTGCCATATTCAGCCCTGAGCAGGTGGGTTAGCAGGCCTGACATGGTGGTCTGGTCTCCCCAGCTCCAACGGGCTGAGTTCATGTAGGAAGACAATGGTAAGTAGATGTACGGCAGGAATCCCAGCAGGAAGCACATTCCCATGGACACAAGGGTACGCAATGAGAGCTCCTGTCAAAATAGGATATATTCTGTAAATTTTCAAGCAGATTTGCCATCAAGGTTTTTAGTTTCAAAACAAATATGTAAGAACCTTAAACCTACCCTGTGGGAGTAGAGTCCCAGGAAGACCCACGGGATGACAACAAGTACATACAGCACCAAAGTGTGCTGGTTGCAGAGCCCCAAACCGCAGCAGAGTGCACCCCACTGGGAGGCCTAACAAGAGCAAAATATCTTAACGTGTAATATGAAAAGAGACCAGAGGAGAAGGAAAGTCCAAAATTACCTTCCTCCTCTCCAATGCATTCTGAGCCAAGTGAAAACTAGCAGTGGATAGGAAAAGCAGCCCGGTGAAAAGGTTGTTAAGGGTGAAGACCTCAGCGACCATGGACCACTGCCAGCTCAGCCTGGACAGTGCCAAGACTCCTCCAGCCAGCGCTGCTCCAGAACCAGGACCTGCCAGCCTGACATCAAAGGACAGAACATCATGCATACATTTTTTATGATCAATGCCTTGCAAGAATTAATTAAGTTTAGCAAAGACTTTTGGGTAGTCACTGAAATCTTTAGAAGACATTTTCGACAAGTCTTTAACAGTACACAAAGCAAATAAAATGGCATTGGAAGGACTAGAATGCACTGTGAAGACCCATAACCTCAAAACCAGCTAACACCTCTGGAATGTGAGCTCGGCCCTCTCGTCCAACATCAGGGTCTTCTCACCTCACACATACTCTTCTAGATGAATACTCTTCTGGATGAATGGAGACAAATTCCCGCTTTTAGACCTTCAAAGGAAGTAGACATTGAAAATGCACTCAACTAAACGAACGATAAATGAAAATGAACTCCACAATTCTGTCGGCGTCGATACATTGCTACATATAAGTGTATTTGTATTCTTCGTCTCCGGCTTCCAAACAGGGTACAAGGGTTTCACTCTGTGCACCGCTTTTAGAACTTGAGCGTGTTTGTTCAATAACAAAATTAAATGAACAAAATTAATCTTTCATCTCTGTGAGTGGAAGCTGGACTTCTAGCTTATGCGCACATGGAGCAGCAGCAGAGCCCCGCTATTCCCAGTTGAAAAGCATCGCAAGGTAAAAAAAATTAGGAGGCAAACCTAAATGTCCCGTTGTGTGAATTTTACGGGTTCAAACCGAATGAACAAAATGATCCTATCGACATGGACGACTGAGCCGATTTGCTGAATTTGGTGGAAAGTGATGGCAACAAAAAAGGCAACAAAACAAAACACCCAACCGACTTTTTTTGCATTTTACGATGTTTAATATTTACTGAAGTGCAATTTTTGCTAACAGAGATAGAGATTCTATGTTATTGTTTTTGTTTGTTTACTTCTTTAGGATATTTAAAATTTCTTGACCATCCAAGTACAATGGTAGAAAATACTAATAATAAATACGTTTATTGAATTTAAAAATGATTCCTTTCATCAATAATAGAGTATTATAAGTGGTAGAAAATAGATGGATGGATGGATAATTAGACTAGTGCTTAATTGGGTCTCAAAATAAAGCTGACAATAATATAATTTATCGGCATTGGTGAGTTTCTCACACGTTTTTTTAACTGAACTCACAGACCAGCAGTTGAATAGCCCAAATAATAAAAAAGAGAAAACCTAAAACGGAACCTTGAACGGAGCTACATAAATTACGTTATGAAAAAAAAAAAAATTGTAACTAAACTAACTTAGGGGAGGAACTTGAGGAACACCTCGGTTATGTAAATCACTAGTTTGGACCCAAGTGTTCTATGTTTGACAACAAGGTTAAAATGTCAATGCAAGGATCTCCCAATGTGTTTACAGTGGTCCAATTTCCTCTCTACAACAACAGGAGCACTTTAGTGTTCTTATGGAATTTGCTGCAAAAATGTTTGTCTCCCAAGTTTTGAACTGAACTCAGGGGCCGGTATGGCTCACTCCCAGGCCGGATTTGGCCCGGGCAGCCAGTTGAATAGGTCATCAGGTGCTCCCATACTATTGTCCATGTGGTGTATGATTTATTGGGGTTAGGATGCTGCATGAGTGGCTTAGCATGTTAAAGTAATATATGGTAAACACTATAATCCTTAAAAAACATGTTGTCAGTTCATGTATTTTTTCAGTTTTGTGCACACCATTAAGTATTTCCCTTACTCTGCAGTGGCACCAAAAAGAAAAACGATGAGTATTTTTAAACAAAACGGAAGTTATGCAGTCAGAAATGCCACCACTTTTACAGACTAATTTGGGAACCCATTATAATCACCTTGCAACCAAAGTTTGCTTTGCAGACAAGACTGTGAAAAAACCCTCTTGGTAAATTGGACCATATATTAAGAAATATACCCCCCACTCCTCAAAGAAGCTGGTTGATCTTGAACAGACCGGCATAGAAAGCGCTGTGGTCGCGATAGCACTTTATCCCCAGCTTCTTAAATATATTGTGTGCACAAAAGTTTCTCCCCTTCCTCTTCTCCTGTAATGTCGCCATCCCCTTTGCAGTAATTGAAGCAAACTTGGCCTAATCTGTCACACGCTAAGACCCACCACTTACTAAAATGAGAGACCTAGCAAGGAGAGAGAGAGGTGACAAATGAAGGCAGGAGGGCAGGGGAAAGGAAAATAATGCAGTCAAATATGTGTTAAAAGGGATGAGACAGTGTGTTGGATGAAGGAGGGACTAAAGCAAAAAAAAGTTCAAACAGAGAAAGAGGGGGCAAAAGAGAAATGGAAAAAAGGAAGCAGCCCAGTCCCCTGCATGCTGGCTCGGAAATATGAGCAGGCTCGACAATTAGGGAAGTCAGGCAGTATGGCCCTTTCCGCCATTGTGTGGAGTGGCTTAGAGTCCTCATCAGCCTATCAGCTAACTGACAGGCAGAGAGCTGCTCTATTCAGCGCGGCAGATACAAGCTGCAGGCCAAACGGCTGCCAGGTCCCTTATGACCCCACAATCCCTTGCCGGTGACAGCTTCAAGCTCCATAGCAAATTAGGCGCTCTCACATTACAATCGCAGAAGACAGATTCCATTAACGGTATCTGAAATTGAGTAGAGAGCAGGCCCGTTATCAGACCTGACTCATAAGCACCGCCATTAATCAGAAGGCATGATACCATTTATACATTTCCAGCTCTCTGCTTGCCGCTGTGATAGTCAGTCACAAAAGGCCTGATGAGACTTAGGCAAGGGGAACAATGGAGCTTTCTGAGAAAAGCGCGGTAAATCAGCGGGAAAAAAGAGAGTGAGAGTAGGAGAAAAAACTCTTGCTTGCTGACTACTTCCCCCCTTTCTCTCTGCGTCACTATTTTTCCCCTCTGTATTCACTGTAAGGCGAGCTTGGTGAGCATGTGTGCGAAAGGACTGTGGGGGGGCAGAGCGTGTTGATGGGGCGTCGAGTCTTAATAAGAGATAGCGGCGTCATCCCTCGTCGCACCGCTCCAGGAATTAGTTGTAACTTGAAGCAGGGATAAAGGTGGTGGGGGGAAATGGGGACCCCTGCACACACAAGTTTTACCTCCCCACTTGACAATTAACCCACAGCTCACACACTTAGCAGGGGGTGGGTTTTTTGGATGCAGAGAAGTCAAGGGGGTGGTTCCACGGACACAGTTATTACAACGAGTCGGTTCTGGCTTTTTAAGCCCCACCTGATAGATATGCAGAACTTGTCACATATTCAGACACACTCATTTTTTTCTTCTTCTACTACTTTATTCTCACTGGGTGGCTGACAAATCTCTCTTGTTAGCACTTGACAGTCCGTTGGAGCCTAGTGATGTGTGTATATTACAGCAGTAAATGACCCGTCCGTCTGCATGGGACCACCTGGGTCCGTGTCTGCCTTTCAGCCTCTCTTCAGCTTATTCTCCAGCACGGCTGCTCCCAGGGTGCACAGATAAAACAGGACACTCTCAGACACCAGAGAGGATGTTGCCCGTTATCGCCGCTCTGCGGTGCAGGCTGTTACTGTGTAGAAATGCAATGGCTCAGCGACAAAGGCCTGGTTGGGATGTGGCAGAAGAACAATCCAGCTGACAACAAGACTATTCTACCCTGAAATGAATCCCCGCTGCCAGATTGTCTGTGGGCTCACCCAGGCAATTAACCTCGGTGACAAGACATGACGCTAAAATGAGACATCAAACTAGAGAAATAACGACAATTAACAACGCTCTAGTTACATAGTCCTATAGGCAAAACATTGTGCAATAGAAAATATTCTGAACATAGATTCAAAGAAAAAGATGAAAGGTAAATACACAAATAAGAAATGACAATGGTACAACAGGCTCTGTTAAGCGCTGTCCCCTTCAAGGACTCAACAAAAGCTCAGCAAAACCACTTTGAAATGTCAAAATGGGACCTGCCTCATTTACCACTTGAGCTCTCTCTACAGTGCGTGCTCGAGACGTGCCAGCAGCAGCAGTCGTCTGTGCTAAATAACTGCACACAAAAGCCTACACCAACCCTGTGCACTGAATGGCACTTTACAATGGAGCTGGCCGGGGCATCCGGCGACAGACACCACCTCAGGGACCAGACAATAAATACCACGCCGGTGCCATCGTGGATCAGCGCTGCACTGTTCTCGAACCAGGCAACAATTTGGGGGAGGGGGGCGCTGCTCAAAAAAAATCACACATTCCTGAGGAAGGGGGGGGGGAATCCGTAGAGAAGGTGGCCTACATGAGCTAAGGCATACGCTTCCAGCTGGCCCTCAATGACAACCTCGGGCTGTCCTCTGGCCAGGACGCTAGACTGGGTACTTAGTAGCTATTATATTACAGTGGCATGCATTGCTTTCAACTTGGAAAGCCAGACAGGAATTGATGTGTAAATTCACTATGATCTGCTACAGAAATTTAGACATTTCGTAGGTGTGTTCTTATTTCAAAACAATCTCAAGAGAAAACATTATAAAACAAATGTATTTATTCCCGGTTTAAAACAGGTATTAACTGCATAGACTGTATGTTTTGAGTGTTTTAAGAAGGTTAAACTTAGAACTTTAACGCGTGCAATTATACGCAAAAAATATTGCATTGTCGGTAAACGGAGATTAATCGCAAAATGTATTTTGACTGCACATGCTCGTTTACTTTAACCATGGATGGCTACCTGAGAGGCGATGCGTTCAGTGTTCAGGTCAATGTATACATACACCAGTGTAAAGATGGGTGAAAATAGACTTCTCGGTGAAAAATGTTGCTTCAAAACTTCTCCGGCAGGATTTTAGATAAAACTTTTTTAGCAAACAAATTACATGCATTCAGGTAAAACATTTTTTAACAAGTACTGTATGTCATTTTGAAAATAAAATTGCATTTCTGTAAAAAATATTGGGGTCTTCTTTAAAGGTAATTGAAATGACGTAAGCAACTAATTTACTGTGATTAATCTAAATTAAAAAGTGTGAATAATCTGATTGAAAAATTATCTAACAGCACAAACTTTCAGTAAGTTTTTTACACTCCTGTCATACAAGTGTAATGCAAAGTTAATCACTGATGTTTAAGTAATTGATTGCTCATATTGTACCGAGAAGAATAACTTTCATGTGACAATCATTGGTACTTTAACATTAACTTTAATTTTCATTTCTGTGGTTGTCCTTATACTTTTCCTTTTTGCCATCACTCGTAACCTTCTGTGGCAGCGTCACAAAAAAGAAAAAAATTAATTTTTAGCTGCTGACAGTTTGAAGTCTCAAACGTTTGTCTCACATGATTCGTTTGCAAGGCACACTTTCCCAAAAATACTGGTGGAACAATAATTAATACCACGTTTGGAGCATGCGTCTGTACTATATAAACTTCATGTTTGTTGTGCCGATAAGCCAGAAATATATTTTAATTGTTAGCTCCTTAACAAACAACATGATGAAAAATAATTGTTAAAAAAAACAGGACACAATTGAAGAATACCAAAAATTTTCAAAAAATAATTGACAATATTAAAATATCCCTTGTATTGTAGATGTTTTTTTAGAATCCAGCATTTTGGGTCTAATGTACTGTCTAAAACTTGCCAACTGTAAGGAAACATCGCCGTCATCGTCGTAATCGCTGATATGCACCTCAGGAGGCAGAAGATGTTTAATAATGAAGTGGGCATACAAAAACGGTCATATACTAAACACAAGTAAAAACAATTACAAGTATCTAATTTTCTGCCTAATTAGGAAATTGTTATCGAGATAACGTGTTAACATGTTAGTTTCTATTTTGTAAACTACTTGAAAAAAAGCGCTCATTATAGTCAGATTAATTAATAGGTTGAAGACAACAATAGGATATTTTTATTACTTCCTCAGTATAATCTTTTCCAATTAATGATTTAAAAATAAAAACACGCTTGAATCTGGGATGCCACAACCCAATTTTAGGCTAATTACTGAAACAGACTCCCTTGCCTCATCCTTAGAGTGCGACAAGCAAGGATGCAGCCTGTTCTACAAGCGAGAAGGATATGTGAGGCACCCCGGCTTTGCGACTCAGACACCCCTCCTCCAGGAAGCGTTCAGTGCTGCTCCACGTGCGTACAAAATTAATCACCACAATTCTGCTCAAACAATGCAGCCACTGACATGACAATTTCTCCCGCAATGCCGTCATAATCTCAGTCCAACACACAAAAATTACAGCAGGAAGGGGGGGAAGCAATTTACAAAAAAAATCATGTGTTTATGCATTTCACTGACAGCCATTTTTCTTGCTGCTTTTTCCAACAAAGTCATTAGGCACACGGCAGTGATACATAAATGTCGCTGTATAGATTCCATTAACTAATTCTGGCTGAACTGTAATTGCCGAGTCTGATCCGACTCCGTGCTGGGTGCCTTATTAAGACTGCCTGTGGTGGGTGAGGAATGTAATATTGACGTCCGAGACAGACACAATCTCAGGCCCACGGGCGAAAAGCAATATTAAACCGCTACTGTATTCGGCGGTCTATCCGGCCCTCCTCCTTCGTGTCCCCATCCCATAGCCAGTAATGAGGAAATAACATCTTCATTAGACATCTGTTTAACTGTATTAAGAGAATGAGTCCTGGGGGAACCATTGGTCATGCTGAGGATGGGGGGAATTGAGTGTGTTGGACTACAATCTGACACATGAGATACAGTAGAAATAAAACATCGCCTAATTGGGAATTTTTGCTCTCTCAAAGCAGCAAAGGCTGTTCACTTGAAACCATAGACTTACACTTAGAGGCAATGTTTTAACCTTTTTTGGCAATGATCAGGTGAGTTGCATCCTTAAAGGGAACCTATGATATTTTTTGTTTTGTCTGACTTAATGTTGTTACAATGCTGGCTACATTATGGCATAATGGCTACATTTTGACGTGACATCGAGGTGGACGTACCCCTTTGGACATTAACTTAAGCTCTCAGCTAAAGGGGGAGGAGCTTCTTGGCATGAGCATAATAACTCCAAGGTGTAACGTGCAGTGACATAAATTCTGGTGAAAGCAGCATTTTTTATGCAGGTCTGTATATCTGAAAGTGTGTAGGTGTACTTAATGATGTGACCGGGTAAATATAAATCAATCAATCAATCAATCAAAGTTTATTTATATAGCCCTAAATCACGAGTGTCAAAGGGCTGCACAAGCCACAATGACATCCTCGGCTTAGATCCCACATCAGGGCAAGGAAAAACTCAACCCAATGGGCTACAATGAGAAACCTTGGGGGGACCGCAGATGTGGGGGGGTTGTAGTCAAGAACCTGTCTCCCATTGAAAAAGTGTGCCGCAATATGAAGCGTAAAAAAACACAACGGAGACCCCGGACTGTTGAACAACTTAAGCTATACATCAAGCAAGAATGGGAAAGAATTGCGCCTGAAAAGCTTCAAAAATTGGTCTCTTCAGTTCCCAAACGTTAACTGAGTGTTGTTAAAAGCAAAGGCCATGTAACACAGTGGTAAAAATGCCCCTGTGCCAACTTTTTTTCAATGTGTTACTGCCATTAAATTCTAAGTTAATGATTATTTGTCGGGCTGCAACAACTAATCGATTTGATTATAAAAATAGTTGGCGATTAATTTAGTCATCGATTCGTTGGACCTATGCTATGCGCTTGCGCTGCGGCTATGTCTCATGAGGTGGCAGTAAGCCAGCCAATGATGTGTCATGTGCAGCTCACGTGACGACGATGCCTAGAAACATTCAAAAAATGGCGGACAAAAACAATACGAATAGTTCAGCGGAGAAACATCTTGAGGTTAATGCTTCAATGGAGAAAAGTGTACGACCTAAATCGTCAAAAGTGTAGGAACACTTTACCTCAAAGACTTTAAAGAAGACCGTTTCCTGCAAAATGTATGGCACGGAAGTACAACATTGCTTCGGGAGCACCTGAAGAGGAGACATGTTGGAGCCATGGATGAAGAGAACTCACGATAAGTAACTTTTTAAGTACATAGTCCGGGTACATTGATCCGTTGTGTCCGTCTTTGTGTGTTTTTAATCTTCTGTTAACGAGGAGATGTTTTTTAAGGTAGCGCAGCAGCAACTGTTGTGTATTAACTTTCAGAGTGTTAGGAACGTTTTGGAGAGTGCGACGTCTTCATTTTCTGTGTTGTTTTGAGTCACAAGAGGCATTCATAAGTTCAGCTTTTTTATGAGTAACGTTAACGTTATCCCTTTGTTGCAACGCGGGGCTGATAATGTGTCTCCGGCACATTTGACTCCGTTTTGAGAGAGAAAACGCACGGTTACCAATTTCGAAATAAACGTAACGGACAGAAATATCTTAGGTTAGTTTCATAATGAATCAATGTAGCTGGGCCCAATAAAGTGAAGTGAAATAAAGTTAATTATATTTATATAGCGCTTTTCTCTAGTGACTCAAAGCGCTTTACATAGTGAAACCCAATATCTAAGTTACATTTAAACCAGTGTGGGTGGCACTGGGAGCAGGTGGGTAAAGTGTCTTGCCCAAGGACACAATGGCAGTGATTAGGATGGCAAAAGCGGGAATCGAACCTGGAACCCTCAAGTTGCTGGCACGGCCGCTCTACCAACCGAGCTATACCGCCCCGCTATATAAATATATTTATATTTGAGTGACGCTATGAAGGGGCTGGAATATTTCATGCTATTATTCAGAGGCTGCCTAAAATGGATCCTTTATTATTCACAACAGAAACGTGTACAATATCTGATCCAGTTCTTATCTGATGAGTTACATTTCTGTGTTATTATTGGTGTATGCTGCATCCCCAATGTTCATTTATTTAATTTAGCTTTATTATAATTAAATCAACTAGGTATGTATTAAGTTACATTTAAATGATGCTACTATGTACATTCATTATACAGTTTCTCTCATTTCAGAAAGAAACAAGCCAGCATTAGCGACTTGGTACAAAGGAAAGTCTGCACACCACAGCATGCAGCTGCATTGACTGATGCTATCCTGAATATGTTGCTAACTGACATGAGGCCACTATCAATGGTGGAGGATGAAGGTTTTAGACAAATGATTCACGTCCTCAACCCTGGTTACACTCTTCCCTCGAGGACCCATTTTACCAAAGTGATGGAGAGGAAGTACGAGCAGACATTCCAAGCAGTGTTGACTGACATAAAAGCCACCCAGAGCAAAATTGCTCTCACTACTTATGTGTGGACAAGTGTAGCCACGGAAGCCTACCTTGGCAATACATGCCATTACATTGGAGACGAATGAAACATGAAGTCAATCTGCCTTACGATCATGCCACTAGAGGAAAGACATTCAGCATCCAACATTGGTTGGAATAGATAGTAGCCAGGTTTAAAATTCCCCCAAGCAAAATTATTGCTATTGTGGATGACAATGGTGCACTTTATAAAAAAAAACATCTGTAACATTTGCCTTGTTTTATTTGGCAAGTTGAAAGAACATGGTGCCAGTATGCTGGTTTTTTTTCAATAAAATACTGGAAAGGATAGAAATGTAGTTTGTCTCTTTTATCCGATTATTAATCGATTAATAGAAGTAATAATCAACAGATTAATCGATTATCAAATTAGTTGTTAGTTGCAGCCCTAATTATTTGCAAAAAAAAAATTTTAAGTTTCTCAGTTCGAACATTAAATATCTTGTATTTGCAGTCTATTCAATGGAATAGAAGTTGAAAAGATTTTGCAAATCCTTGTATTCTGTTTTTATTTACGATTTATACAACGTGCCAACTTCACTGGTTTTGGGTTTTATAATTTACTCTGCATTCCTCCTGATCACGCCAAAAGGTATTCCTAAAACCGCCTTTTTCAATGCATGTCCTTCTTTTGGAATGGATGGAGCAAAACAAGCAAAAGAAAATAAACTAATTTCTTTAAACGCCAAACTCAAAGGGTTTGTGCAACTTGAAAAAAAATGTAATTACGAATCGTCTAAAATAGCGATTCTTTAACTTTTTTCACCATTTCCCACCTCAGAAAACACTTGGAACTAATGACCAACATGAAATGCAGTAACATAGTAGGCCTAAGTATTAATTAAAAACAAGGCAGAGGTTTTATTTAACATCTAAAACTGTAACATTACACACAGTTTGAACAGGAACACTGTGTTTGAATATAGAAAACTAGAACACTGTACTTAAATAAAGTGTTTATTTGGTGTATCATTAGATCAGACATGGGCAAATTATGGCCCGGGGGCCACATGCGGCCCGCTAAACTTTTCAATCTGGCCCGCCGGACATTTCCAAATAATTGTTTCTGATCTTTACGATGGAAAGTGTAGCTGCCATTATAATGTGCATTGATGTTTTCAAATGACCGCAAGTCTTGAACTATACAAAGTATTTCAATGGTTGGAATCTGCACTTTTGCATGATATACTAGTTACTATGGTAATCTAATTAGTTACTATGGTAATCTATGTCACAGCAGCTCAGAGGAGGCACCAAGCACTGTGGGTGGGGAGCGTTTCCACAGAGTGTTTCCAGAGCGGCCAGCCTGAAATGTGGGTGTCAGGGACAGACGCGGAAGGAGATTTTTACAACAAAGTTCTAAAGCTTAGTGATATATCAGATGTATCAGATTGTAGGGGGGTTTATTTTTTCACCCTTTGCGTTTATATTTTGCTGTGTTTGTTGCATTTTTTTGTGTTTCGCTTGATTGTAAAATATGTCGATGGAGACATGTGACGTTCATATGTTGTCAATATTCAGTGTTTTATCGTTCATAGTTAACATCGTAAACCCCACATTCTTTATTTTCATTTACATTCTGGGTGTCTCATTCAGTAAAAAAAATAAAATAAACTTTTTAAGACGGTCTGTCATAACATTTTTAGCATTCAATCAGATATTATTGTGAGGTTTTGTATCAGTGTTCCTAAAAATCAGATACACCGGCCACCAGACACATTTTTTTCTCTAAATTTGGCCCCCCGAGTCAAAGTAATTGCCCAGGCCTGCATCAGATGGAGCCCACAGCTTAAGAATCACAAACCTAATTCATAGAGCAGGGATATTTACCTTAAGTATTTTGGTGGCCACAATTCCAAAATGCTAAACAATAAAATACTGGCAGCTCTATTGCCACAATTTTACTGGTGAAAAAAAAAAAGTGGTACCATTTTTCCATTTACAATATTACACTGTTTTTTTTTTTTTGATTGATTGATTGATTGATTGATTGATTGATTGATTGATTGAAACTTTTATTAGTAGATTGCACAGTACAGTACATATTCCGTACAATTGACCACTAAATGGTAACACCCGAATAAGATTTTCAACTTGTTTAAGTCGGGGTCCACGTTAATCAATTCATGGTATAAATATATACTATCAGCATAATACAGTCATCACACAAGTTAATCATCAGAGTATATACATTGAATTATATACAATCCGGGGGGTGGGATGTGGAGGGGGTTGCGGCGGGGGGGTTAGGTTGCGTTGCTATCAGCACTTCAGTCACCATTTCTCAGATCATCTGAGAAATGGACATTGTAGCAGTGTAGGTCTGACTTCGTAGGATATGTACAGCGAGCAGTGAACATAGTGAGCTCAGAAAGCATAAGAACAAGTATATACATTTGATTATTTACATTTGATTATTCACAATCCGGGGAGGTGGAATGTGGTGGGGGGATTGGGTTAGGCTAGGGTTGTAGTTGACTGGAGGTGTTCTTTTAGTGCGGTTTTGAAGGAGGATAGAGATGCACTTTCTTTTATACTTGTTGGGAGTGCATTCCATATTGATGTGGCATAAAAGGAGAATGAGTTAAGACCTTTGTTAGATTGGAATCTGAGTTTAACGTGGTTTGTGGAGCTCCCCCTGGTGTTGTGGTTATGGCGGTCATTTACGTTATGGAAGTAGTTTGACATGTACTTCGGTATCAGGGAGGTGTAGCGGATTTTATAGACTAGGCTCAGTGCAAGTTGTTTTACTCTGTCCTCCACCCTGAGCCAGCCCACTTTGGAGAAGTGGGTAGGAGGGAGGTGTGATCTGGGGTGGAGGTCTAGAAGTAACCTGACTAGCTTGTCCTGGGATGTTTGGAGTCTAGATTTGAGGGTTTTGGAGGTGCTGGGGTACCAGGAGGTGCATGCATAATCGAAAAAGGGTTGAATGAGAGTTCCCGCTAGAATCTCTCATTCAACAGCTGCAGATTTTACAGTAAAAAAAATACTGGCAACTCAGTCGCCACAATTCTACTGTAAACAAAAAAAGTGGTACCGTTTTTCCATTGTTGTAATGGCTGTAAAAACAACAGAATTTTAAAGCCATAAAATAACAATGGTAGGGTTTTTTTTCTCGGTTTACAGTAATCCGGTGTAAAATTTGTAAGTTTTATGGCGAAAAAATGCACGATACCCGAGACAGAGGGGAAAACGCACTATCACGGGGAGGACGGTACCATAGCCACTCTCCAGTTACCTGAGGTAACAACTGGTTCAGCTGGTAGCAAGGGGGCTACAGAGGATAGACAGGTTTGGTGTGCCTCATCAGTCTTATAAATAAATAACGATAAATGGGTTATACTTGTATAGCGCTTTTCTACCTTCAAGGTACTCAAAGCGCTTTGACAGTATTTCCACATTCACCCATTCACACACACATTCACACACTGATGGCGGGAGCTGCCATGCAAGGCGCTAACCAGCAGCCATCAGGAGCAAGGGGTGAAGTGTCTTGCCCAAGGACACAACGGACGTGACTAGGATGGTAGAAAATGGGGATTGAACCCCAGTAACCAGCAACCCTCCGATTGCTGGCACGGCCACTCTACCAACTTCGCCACGCCGTCTTATTATGTAATCGTGATCAAACTAAAAATGCTGATGTCTGAGCGATCCTGGGTTGTTTTTCCCCACTCTGAAGGCTGTATGCTCCTGGTTTCTCAGGATAAGCTCGGGAACGGGGAGAGATCCCTCTAAGGTAGCGGAGATATAGAGTAGCTTGAGCAGATAAACTGTGAAACGAGAGCGAGCACAGAATTCAGAGCTGTCTGGATTATCCCGTTATGAAGGGTGCATTCCTGCGGAGTCTCATGGCTGAGGCCCGTAGCATATTCCACCAGCCAAATGTTTTCTTCTTTGGTGAACCCTAAACGCGCGATCGGTGGTAATTATACTATTACGTGCGCCATCCTCAAAGGCTTGTCAGGCCACAGTGCGAAAACATAACAAGACATGCAATTTGGCCATCAAACCATATGATCAAGGCAAGAGAGGGAAGTGGAATTGACAAATCAAAGGGAAGTGCTGCATTTCTACATTTGCCCAAGCGAGGTGCTTTCCAAGCACATTCCCACACATTAAACGCCACAATTGAGCAGACTAATTTAAATTGATACTTCAAAGGTTTGCCACTTTGGGTGTATTCCAGATACATTTAACGGGTTTACAATTTTCTATCTGAGACAAAATGCCTTCATATAAACTTAAATACAATTTCCATTTTAAGGCATAAAGAGATTATTTGTTAGTGAAGGAATAAATTGAGCATTTCAGATGATGCAAACCTGAAACAAGTGGGCCTCAAATGCAAATCACAAACAAAAGACAGAGAAATTATTTAAGACTGCAAAAGAGAGTTTGGATCAACTGATCAGTTCTGGAACCAAAAAGGGGAAACTTGATCATCTGGAAACACACTTATGCGGGTGCTATGCTTATCCACAGCAACAAGCTCAGCCCGTACTAGGCCCTGAACAGATAACAAAAACATGTTATGCTTATTATTTTAAATATAACCCACATATTTGATGTTCACACTTAACAGCTTACATGATTCAACTGTTTGCTTTGGCTGAGGTCCTTGCTATCCATTAACTTCTAGTTGGGGAGGGAGAGGGTCGTGGGATGTTTTCATAATGACTTTTTACTTCACCATAATCCAAAATTGGATCTAAATCCCCAGAGATTACAAACAGAGTCTACAGTTAACATGCAGACTGGGAGCCAAAATTCAGCCAGACAGCACGAGCATTTCTGGCCTGAAAATAAACCGCCTCTCAATGTCTAGCCAAGAGCTGTCCTCCAATTGAACAGTAAATCATCAATGACATTAAAGCCACATTGTCATTAGAAAAATAAAGAGAGCAGTTCATCTGAGGATCAGCAAGGTAGAGTTTGATTTGTGATGCAGCCTGACCCGCCTTCTCATGACCTACAAATGTGAAGGAACAACAAAGTCTCAAATCTAAAATGTTTTTTTTTTTTTTTTTTTTTTTTTTTTTTTTTTTTTTAAATCGGTCATACCTAGCTTCTCTACCTGACATTAAGAGTGTTACTAAAACGGCCTTCTTTCATCTCCGTAATATCGCTAAAATTCGTTCCATTTTGTCCACTAGCGACGCTGAGATCATTATTCATGCGTTTGATACGTCTCGTCTCGATTACTGTAACGTATTATTTTCGGGTCTCCCTATGTCTAGCATTAAAAGATTACAATTGGTACAAAATGCGGCTGCTAGACTTTTGACAAGAACAAGAAAGTTTGATCATATTACGCCTATACTGGCTCACCTGCACTGGCTTCCTGTGCACTTAAGATGCGACTTTAAGGTTTTACTACTTACGTATAAAATACTACACGGTCTAGCATATATTATATATATTGTACCATATCTCCCGGCAAGAAATCTGCGTTCAAAGAACTCTGGTTAGTGATTCCCAGAGCCCAAAAAAAGTCTGCGTGCTATAGAGCGTTTTCTATTCGGGCTCCAGTACTATGGAATGCCCTCCCGGTAACAGTTAGAGATGCTACCTCAGTAGAAGCATTTAAGTCCCATCTTAAAACTAATTTGTATACTCTAGCCTTTAAATAGTCCCCCTTTTTTAGACCAGTTGATCTGCCGTTTCTTTTCTTTTCTCCTCTGCTCCCCCTATCCCTTGTGGAGGGGGAGACACAGGTCCGATGGCCACGGATGAAGTGCTGGCTGTCCAGAGTCAGGACCCGGGGTGGACCGCTCGCCTGTGTATCGGTTGGGAACATCTCTGCGCTGCTGACCCGTCTCCGCTCGGGATGGTTTCCTGCTGGCCCCACTATGGACTGGACTCTTACTATTATGTTGGATCCACTATGGACTGTACTCTCACAATATTATGTTAGACCCACTCGACATCCATTGCATTCGGTCTCCCCTAGAGGGGGGGGGGGGGGGTTACCCACATATGCGGTCCTCTCCAAGGTTTCTCATAGTCATTCACATCGACGTCCCACTGGGGTGAGTTTTTCCTTGCCCTTATGTGGGCTCTGTACCGAGGATGTCGTTGTGGCTTGTGCAGCCCTTTGAGACACTTGTGATTTAGGGCTATATAAATAAACATTGATTGATTGATCATAAACACAATAACGGTGGTATTCTAACACGTGATACCAACAGTTACGTGTAACTACCTCCCGTGTCATGCCGTCCAGCCTGCTCTGATCTTGTATTGGTCCAAGAGTGCGCAGGTGTACCTATTGTGGGGAATGGTGAATCTATACACTCGTTATGATTTACTGATGGGTTAATTTGTATCAAAACTGTAAGATTCTTAAGGGAACACCTGTCACTGCCCAATTTACTGAGCTTCCGGATCCGTCAGCACATGCGCTGCATTTGCAACACACATGCGAAATACAGCAACTTGCTGCCGTGCTACTATTGTTTTACAATGTTGAGTTTTACAAAAATAACATATGTGCATTCAAAGCGCTTCAATAATGAAAACATTTTTTTGAAAAATGGAGTACTTCAATTATGAGCGTGAAAAGCAAGCTTATTGAGTTACAGCAATGTAACCACCAAGTATGTCACCCAGATTCAAAGTTAAGATAAAAAGCGTACCTTCAAATTTGACAAAAAAAAACATTCGAAAAATGCCTATATTTGGAAAAAAAGTAGGGAACGCAAGTGGCTAACTTTTGTCGCATGGCCTGATGGATCAGGCAGCGACAACACCTCCACAAAAGGAACCGATTTGTAGGCATACTCAGAAAAGGGTTGGAAAATGTAACCGTGGAGCAAAATTTACACCACAGCATATCTAATACATATTATCTAGACCAGTAGTTCTCCAACTTCACTCCCTAAGTACCACCATAATGACCAACAGTAAAATACATTAGTGCAGTAGGTCTAAGTATTCATTAAAAACAAGACGGAGGTTTTATTTAACACGTATATTTAATATTTTTGGCCACTGTAACATTACACAAGTCCTTCTCCAATAGTGGGGCGGGCCCGTCTGGGGGGGCGTGGTGCGATGCCAGGGAGGGTGCATGTGACCTCGAGAAACATGCTTTTTTTCCCGTACTAGAACATGACGAAGCGTATGTAGCACTTGGCTTCACTGTAACTACGGTGAGAAACGCGGAAAGGCCCGTGTGTTGTTTCCTTTAATGTTAATAAACTTACAATGTTATGCAGAGGTATAATTATAACAATTTTATAGACAAATTATATTATTTATTGTCACGGTGGAGAGTGGGAGGGCGCAAAATATTTTCTTCTACCTCAGGGGGGCGTAACAGAAAATAATTGAGAAGCACTGCATTACACACAGTTTGAACAGTAACACTGTGTTTGAATATAGGAACATTAATCATTGTACTTTAATCAAGTGACACTTTGGCGTATCACTTGATGGAGCTTGTGTACTGTGCCACAGTTTGAGAATCCCTGATCTAGACCAGGGTTTCTTAACCCATTGTTGGGTCGCGAGCACACAGAGCATAATGACGTGTATATTATCTTTATAATGACCGCATAAGAGTTATCTCAAAAGATGAACACCTATTGTGAGTCTCGACAAAACAGACACTTACCACAAACATCAATAAAGTTGTTGCAAAGTATCGAGCTTAGACAAAAGTGCATGGAAGGAGATGTACTTGATTGCAAACACTAAATGTTGGCAACTTTGTATCTATAAATAACATAATTAATTAAATAAAAATAGTAATAGTGGATTATTGGGATACATCGTATCCTTGGGTGTTAAAAACAACAACAATGTACACCTAACCAAAAACTGTGGCCACAAACCGGGATAAAAGCTGAACCGTTTCACACCTAATTCCTAGAGTAATCAATTACTAAAATATTTCATAACGCCCTAACCAGTTCGCTAATCTATTCTGGATCACGTGCCTACGGGTTACAAACCAGCTAACCAAATAAAACAGCATAGAAGATGGGGTCAGCAACAGAGACCAAAAACTGTCGTCATGTACAAGTGAGAGAAAGGCAGTTTGTGAGAGAAGGAGGAGGACTGCGTTTGTGATCGTGCTCCTTTTTAGACCTCGGAGGCAAGAACCGGCAGATTAGAAATCGTGCCATGTCAGGATTGGGAGCATGCTGGGCAACGCAGGGGGGCGCGGGAATACAGAGACGTGGGGCTGGGGGTTGGAGGGCATGATAATTGTGCTATATACATACACACACACACGCTCACTCACACTGGGTGGCTGATGGGTAAACAGGCTGGGCAGGGTGCTGGCAGGGGGAGGGCAGCCTGAGCCTGCTCTTGAATGCTGAACAGAGGATCAGGGACGCCACCGCTAGACTGTCAGGACCCCAAAATGCCACTGCTGTGACTCACTCAGCAATCAGATGCAAAAAGTCAGTGGAAGAATGTTGATTCACGTTGGTGGAAAAATTGTCATTTTGTAATCGATTTTCTGTCTGGATGTTTGTCTTGGGAGGTGCAACCCCCAGTTCATCACTACACAAGATTGTCATAGTGCTCTGTACAACAAGGAAGGTCTCGCTCGACTCTTCTGCAGGCCATGTCTGCAAAATCATGAGTATTTTTAAAAAACACATGATTTTTTTCTAGAAGTTACAGTTCACTGCCTACACGTAAACAGTTTATTGAACTGAAAAAATGTTTGTGGACAATGCATTTGTTTGGTTGTGTTAGGGATGTGCCGAACGATTAGCCACGGATCGGTATCGGACGATTTCTATGAAAAAGTATTTGACCGCCGTTCCTGATGAATGCTTTTCAATGCCAATCACAATCGCCGATCCCCTCTGGCTAATACAAGAGTATACACCAAACTTAAGTGTAAATGGAACCGTTTTGCATCACAAAGTAAGCAGCTATTAACATGAAATTAACAAGTAGATTAAGTAGACTATATAAAGAGAAGATAATATAACAACAACTGTATGAGTGTCTGGATTGTCACAGTCTGAACAGAACATGTAAGAAGACGCTGGATCGATCCATACATTTGTGGTGTGGATACCAGAGGCAGCATCAGTACATAATGGATACAAGAATAATCCGATAGTTGTACTTTCTTAATACTTTTGTTGTCGTTTTTGGCAATGTTTCTTTTTTTTTTTTTTTTTTTTTTTTTGTGTCCTGTCCAGCTTCTCAGGCAAATCATATAGTTGATGTAGATGCCCAAGATTTACTTTACAAAAGAGAAGTGTAGGATACTTCTCTTGTTGCCTTATTTGTATTTGACTTTATTAAATGTATTTATATTATCATTTAGTGCAGCCGGGCCGGAGCAGGAGGGGATAGAAAGAGAAAAAAAAGAAGACAGAGGGGGAAATTGTGGGGACAAGAGGGGGATTAGACAGAGAGACAAAAACAACAACAACAACAACAATAGAGCAACATCAGCAAATACGACATGTACAAATATGATGGTAAAAGTAATAGCAAATAAGCAGTTAGCGAAAAATAAAAAATAATACAGAAATGACAATGAGCATTATTACACTACAAATGGATCAATACAAATACCAATAGAAATAGCGCTATTGATAATGAACAATACCAATAATTTACCTTTATTATCAACAATACAGTTGTTTAAATGCAACAATACATATACGTAATGATAACTTGAGATACGAAAGAATGCAGAAATGGTAATGTTTCAAACTCAGGGAATAATTCATTAGACAAAGGAGGGCTTTAAGGGTATATAAACCAAAGGATTTAAATGAGTGATAGAAAGTAATTTTTGCTTTTGTTTAGTTATTGTGTATTATTTACTTTGTTTTGCTCACAGAATTATATGTAATAAAATAAAATAAGGAATTAGTTTAAATATTGTGTTGATATTGTTGAACTGTCTCTCAATAGCACTCACTATAAATAAATTGAAACATTTACAGTAATTATATGTAATTAGTATCGGTATTGGTAACGGCGGATCTCACTCATGAATGATCGGTATTGAAATCGGCAGCATAGATCCCTGATTGGAACATCTCTAGTTATGTTATGCTGTGATATGTTATAAGGTGCTTACCTGCACACAGTCATGCACAGGGTGCCACATGCAAAAGCCCCCAGCACACTGCTCATTAAGCTGACACTGTGGGCTGGTGAGATTGTGGGAAGAATACGCATTGCCAGGCGAGCTAGTAGAGTGAAGATCGGGTATCCAGGAGGATGGGCCACCTAAACATACAGACATGAGAGTGGGTAAGAGTTTAAAGGTCAGGTCAAAAATTAAGTATTGTCAACTAAAACTGTGTGTCAATTAATATGGGTATAGTCTTTGTCGAGTTCAAAGACGTTCAAGGCAGCTATTGCAACACTCTCTACATTCCCTCTGGCCCTACGATATGATACCAAAGGAGGTAGTGTGGTATATCATGTAGCTAAGCCTGTAGCTAGTATATAATTGATCCAGTACAGATTTGTGTCTGTCTTTTGTCCAATGTCAAACAGGGAAGGCTTCAGCACTTGGGGTAACGTGGTTCAGATGATAAAGCGGCTGGCCAGAAATTTGAGGGTTACTGGTTCGAATCCAGCTTACACCATTCTAGTCATTGCCGTTGTGTCCTTGGGAAAGAAACTTCACCCACCTTGCCTCCAGTGCCACCTACACTGGTAAATGTAGCTTTAGAGCCAATCCCAATCAACCCGCTCTACCTACTTTTTAGCCCTATCCCTAAATTTTGCACTTTCCCATGAGGGTAGTGGTGTCCCAATTACTCTTTGCTTATAGGGGTAGTGGGCATAACGAGGGGTATCACAAACATATGTATAATTTTGCATGGATTTCCTTTTCAAAGGGTTGTAATAATAACAGTGACTGTATGTTTGAACTGTTAACAAAAGATCATGTCAGTTTAATGTCTTTACTTTAAATACTTTAAAGTGGTGAATGATAAAAAAAATTAAATAATCTCAACCGTTAACTCCATTGCTGGCGGTATTCTGTCGAATTTGGCTGCTTCCTCGAAAAAAACTACCAGTAGCTGTAATAGTCTACATGCTTACTGGTCAGAAGATACAATGAAAGAAACACAATTTAAAATCACTACACTTACTTGTATAACAAGCAGCTGCTCTTCGTTTGAGGCAAATCTTAGGAAATATTTGAATTTGCGTGCATGCTCAGTAGCATTGGGGAGCAGATATTGGTAGGGAGCAGACATCGACAGAACACTGGGTTTATTTTTATGGTGAGAAGCATGTGCAAACATAACTACGTAGTCACTTATGTGCCCGAACCTAAACTATGCAGTGACATAGCAAGTGCTGTCCCAATTCCAAGGTAAGATTAAAAACCTCTACCCCTTGTTGCTTTATTTCCAGGGTGCAGTGGTAGGGAGTGAACATTGGCATTGGCCCTAAGTAGATAATGGGTTTCTCAATGTAAAGCGCTTTTGACACAGAAATGGTTGGATGGATCACATCGCAGACTTCTCCTCCTTACACTTTTTTACTTGTCTTTCTCTGGCCTCTTCCCAAGGACAGCGCAGCTCCAGAGAGCACACGGTACAACGTGATCTTCGCCCGCTCTAGCCCCAGCCCCCGAAACCACCACTGAGCTGCAAGTCATTCGCGTCTGGGGGATCTTGGCAATTAGCCGCTAAGTCTCCTTTGCCCTGATAAGGACTCAGTCATTAAAGATTCATTTCCTGGAGTTGATAACGTGAGTCGTGCTGGCAGAAAGAAGGGACATCGCTTCAAATGAAGACTGAGCTGAAAGGTGTATTAGGCACAGGTCAAGGTTTAAATATACTTCAAAACTGCATCACCAGGTTGAGGTGGGCTTGGGGATACGATGTTCAGCAATAATCGACAATGAGGAAGTCAGCTACGACATGAGGATGGAGGATAGCGGAGGTACAAAAGTCTGAGTGAAGAAAGGCAAGAAGAACTCTTGGGATTTATCTATAAAGGAAGGACAGCAGTCTTGGGCCCGGGGTGGCCTGCAAGGCCTTTGGGGAGGACTACGAGGCAGAGGGGCAGGCCACACGGACTGCAGCACTAACGCCAGGATTACTGGCATAGTGACACCGACACAGCCTCCCTAAAAGGATCACAGCGGCATAATAAACTTTATTAAATAATAAAACTTATTATAACTGTTAACCCGATTTAGTTCATTCTTTGCGGCTTACACACACACAAAAAAGAGGGGTGGATATAATAAGCCTCATACCGTACATAAGGCAAAGCCTACAAAAGCCATCGCCCTACTATTGACTTTAATTGGATTTGAAAAAGGGGTTGCAAATTATGGCATTCTCTACTTGCAACTTAGTAAAATAAATGTAAAGAAAAGAAGGGGGAAACCTGTGGACTGAAAGTGAATTAATCTGCTTTCTGCCCATGCTTAATTAAACTTCCTTAATGCTTCTAAGAGTTAATGAATGAAATGATTAAACAATAGAGCTAATACTTACCCCCAGCTCACAGGCAGTGGTGATCAACTCTCCTGTGAAAAAAGAATGGGGGAGGAAATTAATGTAAACCCAATAATTATTATTAAGACACAAGTCTGCTCCCAAAGTTTTCCCAAATCAAATACTTGCACTGGGGTTTTGCATTAATTTACCAGGATCAAAACCTGCAAATCTTCCCAGTGTGACATTTCCTAAGCGGCACGCTCATTCTCTTCAGCGCTTGCCTCTCCCTTGATGCCTCCCCTCCCGTTACCCAGCACGTACAAACACACACACACCATTAGACACCCTCTCCAATGCACTGTCACACTAAAACACACATATGCTGATCTGAGAATAATGCTTCCAGTCCCATCCTCCCTGTGCATGGGGGTCTTTCTTCTGCCACTCTCTGCCAGTGTCTCAGTGTCGCCTTCAGTCCGTCGGGCACAAACAGAAAAAGGCGACGCTGCTGACAGTTACAGAATGAGGTAAGCTGCAAAAATAAGAGGCGGCTGCACAATTTCTTGACAAGCTCTGTGTGAGGCACAACACAGAATGAAAAGAGTCCACCTCCTCCCCCTCCTTACCTCCTCAAAGTTATTTGAGCAAGCTTTAATGTAGCTGGGCACAAATGAGTTTGTGCCAGGATATACCCAGAGCATCTCAAATTATGCTGATTTCTCACCCAATGTTTATATCTCCCACTCATGAAAATTGAAATTTGGTTCAGATTACCAGACACTGATAAATGTTTGGGTTTAACACAGCACCCTCTGCTGGCACCAAAGAGAAAGTCCTGTATCTGCTCTACAGGCATCTTAGTGAGGTAAAAAAAAATAAAGGAATTGAAAATTATCAGCCAGGTTTCGAGGGGGCCCTTCTGCGGGTTCAGGTGACATTGCAAAATAGATTTTTACCAACTTTAAGATGCTTTGGTAGGTTTTTTTTACTACATAGAAATTCTGTAAAAATGCAAGAAAACTTACAAATGGTATTATTAGATGTTATAAAACTGAAAACCTCACTTTTTCATGACTGTACCACATCATTAAGAATGAATTGTTTTTGTTGAAGAAAATATATTTACCATATCAATATTAGCCATTCTAAAATGCACAACATTCATAGTATATTTTATTAGTTGAATGTTTTGTTTGGTTTGAGAAAATCTCTTCACTACATCACTGTAAGGCTATTTTGATAACAAATATTGTAATTGTAAAAACTCAAATATTGTGTTGAACTAGTGAGTCGTTTAGTAAAGTAATGGATGTAAGATTGCATTCCTGGTATCTGCTACAAATTTGTTCAATGAAGCGTTTTATTACATGTAATCTTAATAAACTCATACTGTAATAGCGGTTGGCGATATGAAGGAGGCAGAATGACTGTGTGCAAGTCAGCCTTTTATTGGTTTTCACAAAACTGTCACTGTATAGCTAAGAGGCAGGAGCGCGACACACACTCACGAGAACAGCTACTCGAACACTTCCTCGTTTCTTCTTCGCTCCCAGACCAGGTCGAACACTGTGGCAAGCCCATCGCTTTCCTCTGTAGCCCACCCCTAATTACAGTTCACTATACAATATTCACATGGCTACAATACTTAACAGTGCTTTTTAGGCAACTTGGCCATGCAGCACTAGGTCTAGTACAAGTTAGTGGGTTTAGTATTTGAAATCATGATTAAAATCCATCCATCCATCCATTTTCTACCGCTTATTCCCTTTGGGGTCGCGGGGGGCGCTGGAGCCTATCTCAGCTACAATCGGGCGGAAGGCGGGGTACACCCTGGACAAGTCGCCACCTCATCGCAGGGCCAACACAGATAGACAGACAACATTCACACTCACATTTACACACAAGGGCCAATTTAGTGTTGCCAATCAAAATCATGAGACATAATATTTACTGGTCATCAGGAATATAATCATGAAACAGGACTTGTGATTCAGCACCTGTGTTGCCACAAGACTCCTGCTTTTCCCTATCTACTGATTACATTCATCCTCTTTACCGCCTCACTAGTTAACCTATAGCAGCGTTTCCCTTTAATGTAACCAAACGTGGCGTACCGCCACGGTAAAATCAGAGGCGCCACAGCTTGAATTTTTTTATTTTTTTTTATTTACATGAATCCAAATTTAAGTACCGGTAATATAATGTATTGTAGCCTCCATAAGAAGTCACACAGAGTCTGATATGCTTTTTTTTTTTTTTACTTTTATTGCCAATCTCATGCTAAGAACCGGCCCAATTCTCAAGTTTCCGGACACACAACGACACTTCCTCATTCTCCACCAGTCAGCTTTGAGGCACAGACGGTGTATTTGGGTTAATGGGAAAAATAAACATCAAATAAAAACCACACAAATATAAAACATCACCACCAGCAGATCTCTACAGTATGAAAGTTAAAGTACCAATGATAGTCACACACACTAGATGTGGTGAAGTTACTCTCTGCGTTTGACCCGTCCCCTTGTTCCACCCCCTGGGAGGTGAGGGGAGCAGTGAGCTGCAGCGGTGGCCACGCTCGGGAATCATTTTGGTGATTTAACGCCCAATTCCAACCCTTGATATTGAATGGATAAATGTAGCCTGTTATTTGCACATTATTGACTAGTGATGCACCCAAAATTTGGCCGCGGTAAAAAGACTTTGACCACCGAAAACAACGCTGACGAAACTGAATGTTGTGATAAAGTAAACAATACACGGGATTGTCTGGAGCGTAGTCAGCATGTCTGCGATATGGATGTAATTTTAATATATGCCAGACATAAACGCAGTCAGTGATCTGCAAAATGTGCAATAGTGGCGGCTTTCAAGGAGAGAAAGTCCAACTAGAGCAGCAGCGCGAAGCAAGTGTGACGTCATGCTCGCTGCAGCTCGCTTTTCGTTGGGGGACATCAAAGGACAGAAATAGAGTCTCTAAACACGAGTACATTCTATAATAATACCGGAAAAATATGCTACATTTGTTGCTAGTCATTTTCAATAAAGAAACAAATCACAAAGGGTCTCTAGACACTTCTCAACAAAGTACATTGTACAAAAATCAGCAACAATAGAAAATAGAGCAAAACAATCTAATATAAACATATATGTAAATACTAATTAATAATAACAGATTTGTTATTAAATGTAGGTAAAATGTTTTGCCTTTTTAAAGAAAATCTTAGAACAAATTATGCAAATTATATGATGGTGTCTTGGTGACCACGCCCCCACCGCCACAGGTATCTTGGCAATCTAGGGGAAACCCTGTATACTATAACGCGGTCCAAAATCGACACTTTTTGAATCATTCAAAGCATTCACTCTTTGATTTTTCAACGCTTCACACGCACGCTAGCTTAGCCTATCTTTGTTAGCTCCGAAAACATAGCCACTCTGGCGCCGGCATAAACGCAAATATGGCTTCATGTAACAATTGCACACTTCTCTTAGAGAGGTTGTCCCTGCTTGAGGGACGTGTCCACATGTTAAAGCAGAATAATAAGGTACAGTAAGACAGCGTGGACATGCCAATTAGCGCAGGCTGCAATAGGCCGACAGCGTGGCCAGCGTACCAAGCAGCCGGCTGGCCACGCTGACAAGTCAGTTAGTGTACTGCACTCTCAGACTGTACTTGGCTATAAGCAGCCAGCTAACTACAGTGCATCGGAGAACGGCCGAGTTAGCTGTTTTATACGGAAATCTAAAAAAAGTACCACTTTGCCTAGAAAAATAGCGGAATTTCGCTATATAGCTGACATCTGGGTAGGGTTGTACTGGTAGACCGGAACTAATAAAGTACAAGGTACTAATTAATTAGAAAAGGTACTATACTGCATTTAAAAATACCGGGACTTTTTTTTTTATGCGCCCGATGGCAGGCCAAGGCCAATGTCGCGAGTCAACATCAACACACGCACAGACCACTTGCAAGCAGAAACAGTTTGGAGACAGAAGAGGGAGATTGGACATATTTTGGCTTTAAAACTAACTGGCACTATAAATCTGGCGCAACAAACGGTGCTTTAAAGCATAGCTTCCTTATTTTAGAAAAAGTATCGCAGTTTGCGGGAAGCGTTGCAGTGTTTGTCTGTTGTTTTCTTCTTCTACTTCTTAAGGGTTAACCGGTGTTGGCAGTTCATGAATTTTTGATATATCGCCCCCTACTTTGAGGCAGAGGTACTTGCTGCCTCATGGCCTGCCTTTTCCCCGTGGCAACAAGTACGCGCCACCTCGCACGCACACGCTCAATACACTTTGTGTGTAGCTGTGGAGGCACCACCTGTGTCTGCCTCACTTCTCGTCTGCCGCGTTATTTTAATCAGGAAACACGGAATTTCCGCGATTTTGATCATGAAAATTATCAAAAGATACAGGAACCACACCAAAATCACATAGAAAGCATAGACCAAAAGAAAAATATTAAAACTTATTTTACTTTATTACTTTGTTTTTAAACATCTCATGGTTAAGCCTTTTACCTTCCTGGTGGCAAGGTGAGGCACTGCCTCACTTGCCTCCCCTGACAGCACGTCACTGGTGCCTATTACATTTTAATATAAGTGTAGATAGAACATGTTAAAACAGAAAGTAAGCATATATTAACAGTAAATTAACAAATAGATTAATAATCCATCCATCTGCTACCTCTTGTCCCTCATAATTTCGATATAATAATAGAATGCGAAATGACACTATATGTTACTGCATATGTCAGCAGCTATTTAGTAGCTATGTAACACGTTTGCTTGCTTACTACTAAAAGAGAAGTGGTCTCGTATGTTCACTTTCTTATTTATTGACAACATTGTTCTTTGATTGCATTAAGAAACGTATGTCTAATATACCAAAAGTTTTTCTGTTAAACTAAAGCCAATAATGAAATTTTTTGTGTTCCCCTTTATTTTGAAAAGTTTTGAAAAGTATCAAAAAGTATCAAAATACATTTTGGTACATTATCAAAATACTGGTCTTGGGACAACCCTACATGTAGGATGCCTGACTATCCGAATGTCAACACAACTGTAGCCTCATTTACTGCATCAACAAAAAAGCATGAAACTATTTGATTGAACAGAAATTATTTCTGACTTTGAATTAGCGATTTTCCGAGCAGGGATGTATGCTGCCGATTCTGATCCATGAGTAAAATCAGCCAATACCAATACCATCCGATATACTGTAAATTTTAAAATGTATTTATGGTGAGTGCTATTGACATTTTAACAATACCAACACAACATTTAAACTAGTTCCTTATCCTCTTTCATCACATACAATTGTTTGAACAAAGCCAAATTAATAGTACATAATAACTAAACACATTCAAAAAGTATTATTGCTTATTGAAATCATTTTTGCTCTCAAAGTCCTCCTGTGTTCAGGGACGTATTAACGTGTTAATTTGTAAACATTAACAAAATCAGAAAGAGAAACTAATATCGATAATCACTGTAGTATTGATCATATAGTAATACATGTTTTCTTTCTTTCTTTCTCTTAGTTTATTTCGAACATGAACACACTTACAGTATAATATATCACACTCAATTTCATATCATTTCTTTTTACATCATGTCCGAAAAGGAGTAGGAAGAAGCAAAGCTTATTTAATCCTTCCCCTTTCCCACTTCAGAGCGTTTACAAATACATATGTTCATTTACTGTCTTCTATTTGTAACACAATTACATCAGTGAATGATTAATACAGCAGTTCTTGCAATATATAATTAAGTCACTCATGATAAACATACTGAGATGAAGAATATCCCATTTTCAATAAGGTTGAAAGTAGGGCTGCAACAACTAATCGATTAAATCGATTAAAGTCGATTATAAAAATAGTTGGCG
The DNA here is from genome assembly GCF_033978685.3 of Nerophis lumbriciformis. Taxonomy (NCBI): domain Eukaryota; kingdom Metazoa; phylum Chordata; class Actinopteri; order Syngnathiformes; family Syngnathidae; genus Nerophis; species Nerophis lumbriciformis. The sequence goes on from NC_084555.2 coordinate 36,065,572, forward strand.
ATTAATTTAGTCATCGATTCGTTGGATCTATGCTATGCGCATGCGCAGAGGCAATTTATTTATTTTATTTTTTATTTTTATTTTTTATAAACCTTTATTTATAAACTGCAACATGTACAAACAGCTGAGAAACAATAATCAAAATAAGTATGGTGCCAGTATGCTGGGGTTTTTTTTCAATAAAATACTGGAAAGGATAGAAATGTAGTTTGTCTCTTTTATCCGATTATTAATCGAAGTAGTAATCGACAGATTAATCGATTATTAAATTAATCGTTAGTTGCAGCCCTAGTTGAAAGTATTTCTCATAATTCTTCTTCTTTGTACTTTGTAAGCACTATTAATTTGAACAACCTCTTACACTGGATCATATCAGTACATTGTTTAACTTATTTACTTAATCCATTCCATAGTTTAATTCCACATACTGATACGCTAAAGGTTTTTAGTGTTGTACTAGTATACTACCCTTGGTGTGGACACAACCGATTTATGGATGATCCACGCTTTTACGTGTCGTGTACAGACTGTGACAATGCTGACACACCAACAGTTATATTATCCTCTCTCCAGACTCTTATTTATCTACTTGTTTATTTTTTGTAAATAGCTGCTTACATTCTGCTATAACGTGATGCCATCTACACTTTTTAAACTTTACTAAGCACTTATTTCTATGTGTCGTTTAAATCTATCTTAGCGATTAGCTTAGATATTAGCATGCCTGCTCCTGCTTGCTCTCAGTGCAAAACATGTTGTCTTAAAGCTTGATAATGATACTTGATAGGGCTGGGCGATATGGACGAAAAAGTATATCTCGATATATTTTTACTTAAACTCAATAGTCGATATATATCTCGATATATATTCCTGTGAAGGTATACATAAAAAGATATTCATTTTTGAGCGAGATTCACTGAAATTGAAGTGAATGGCAACTGTACTGTAAACAGTCAGTGGCACTTTTATTAACCCACTTAGTCAAGATGGGTATTAACAGCATAGAAAATAAACTGTTTAAGTAGCACTGAATTAAATAAAAGAAATAAAATACAATAATATTATTTCTACGTGAAATAAATAACATAGCTGTCCAAATAATACAAAATGTATCAAACTCAGATAAAAAATAAATTTGTAGGCAGGCACTTTTTAACTCCCAGTCGACGATGTATTGGACTGTCACACACGTACGGTTCTGGTCAGCGCCAAGTAAGTGACTTGACTTAATTGTGCGGATATGATATTCCTCACTTCGTCATACACTTTTGGCAGCATTTCTCGTGCGAAATATGCCCGGCTTGGCAACTGGAGAACAGTTTTGATTTGGGCTTACATGGTAAACAACTCAAATGAATGTTTTATCCAGACACATACATTTGTCCAAATGTGGCCAAGTAGACGCATTGTGGATTTTTTGGATGTCGTCTAAATCGCTAAAAGAAAAATCTAAGGAAGAGAATCCTTCTGCCATCTTCCACTAGTTTTTTTAAATATATAAATCACCCTCTTCAAAATTCCCTCATCTCTTCTATGACTCTCTCGTCGTCATTTGGGATGTGCGTTTCTGTTGTGATTTCCCTTCCTGGTTCCATGACCCGCCCTATCTTGCCTCTGATTGGCCTGTCCCTAATGTTTTGCTCTAATTTTAACCAATCGTGACTCATCATAGTAAACAACCAACCAATCATGGATTTTCTTATACGTGCAAGCACGTCTTGGAAGGAGGAAGGGGAGGGGTTTAGTAACCCTTGGAGTTTTGAGAGGGAGTGGGAAGTGAGGGAGAACAAGAAACACAACAAATAAGCGGTGTTTAGTCATTTTACCGTGAAATAAATTATATCGATATTACGATATTTTCTTAATTCATATCTTGTTTAAAAATATATCGATATATCTTACAAACTCGATATATCGCCTAGCCCTAATATTTGATGTTAATACTTAAGATACTAAGAAGTGCAGTTTATTTGCCACAATAGAGGTGATAATTATTAACTTAGGTGAGTGGCTCCACACAGTTTGTGGAAATTCACAATTAGCTGCTAGCCCGTCAGCCGGGGGACTAAAAATTATAATATAATATTAGCCAGAGGTGATCAGCAATAATAGGCATTAATCGACAATGGCAATCAAAGTTTTTCAAGAACATCGTCCGATACTGATGAGTGGCCCATCGATTTGCACATCCCTACTTTTAATTTAGCAAGCTATATAGTGAGTGTCTGCTTTCTTAAATTCCCAAAAAAGAGATATTTAACAGGACCACTGCGACACTGAACGCCTCACATATTTTGCAACCTTGCCTCTACAGTGATTTAGTGCCTACATTTCCCCAAACTCTTATCAGTCTAATGGACCATGAAGTCAGAACTCCTCCACCTGCGCGGCTTAAACACTTTCACAGCTCCATTTCACCTGGCATCAGCCGCCAGCAACTTGCCTCATCACTCTTTCCCGTCCTTCGCTGGCTTCTCGTTTCCCCTTCCAGTGGTGGCACACTTTTACACCATTCAACACAAAAAATCTAACTAAGTGAACTAAAGCATCTCGCAGTGAGTCAGTTCTGCAGCCCTACTCGACTAAAAAGGGAAGATATGGACTCGACGGGAGAGCGGCAAAGGGAGCCAAGAGTCTTTGTGATAGTGGAGCATGGGCACCCACACCGGTCTTCCCATAATCCGCACCATTTCCACACTCCACATTCCGAGACAACAGTGTGCCCGCGGGCCTGTGCTCAAACTTCTCCAGGGCACATCACACCTAAAGAGATTAGGACACGGAGACGGAGACCTGGGGAATTCAGCTGGCACTATCAGAGCAGGCATCCTTCACCATCCCTAAACACTGTGGAGAAGGGGCTGGCCATTTTTTCAAAGCACCCAACCCCCCTTCCATTTTACCATCCTCATTCACAAGAGCAAGCAGACTACTCGGTGCTCACTCCTCATCGTTCCACATTCATATCTGGCTCTGCTTTTCATACGCTTGCAATGTGCAAATGTGCGTTTCTTTCTGCAAATTGTACACCCGAATGTTGCAGAGCAAACAAACAGAGTTTTCATTTGCTCAAGTGCATATTTAGAAGTCTGTAACCTGGCTATCTCAACAAAACACTCCCTGTAAATGTGCAAGGTAGTCTTTCACAAATGGCATTACAGAGAATGCTTGGACACACGTGGGCCAACAACATGTGAAAGATAAAAGTTCTACATAAAGAACTGCAAATGCTACGTTTATATAAGTACACATTTTTATTAAATAAAACAAATCTTGTAATTCACAGTAGAGGGTCAATAATATTCTCACTTACAAAACAGATTAATCAGGTTTTAGTAATTTCTTTTCTTGGTGGCATACTGGCATTAAAGTAATTTTTTTGCCGGGCTAGCTTATGTTACTATGAGTTGTCTATAAGAACATATAGTATTGTTTTTTGTGTAAGTGTTCATCACAAATACTCATTATATTCTGTAATTGGCTGGAGACCAGTCCAGGGTGTAACCCCCCTCTCGCCCGAAGTCAGCTGGGATAGGCTCCAGCTTTTTCGTGACCTATAAGTGGTAGATGGATGAATACTAAGTTCTGGAGCTGTCTTCAAATAGGCGATGATTCGATGATTTAATTCGGAAGAGTCTGATTCAATTATTAACAACGCAGTCGAATTGTCTGATATTAAACCCCTCTCACCCTCGTAGGAAGTTGAGTTCATAATTGTAAAGCAGGTGTGTGAGAAGAATGAATTGATTTGATTTATATTTTAGTAAAAGACTATTTAACTAATAGTGTTGGCAGGATGTTTTTACAAACCCCGTTTCCATATGAATTGGGAAACTATGGTAGATGTGAATATAAACGGAATACAATGATTTGCAAATCCTTTTCAACCCATATTCAATTGAATGCACTACAAAGACAAGATATTTGATGTTCAAACTCATAAACCTTATTTTTTTTGCAAATAATAATTAACTTAGAATTTCATGGCTGCAACACGTGCCAAAGGAGTTGGGAAAGGGCATGTTCACCACTGTGTTACATGGCCTTTCCTTTTAACAACACTCAGTAAACGTTTGGGAACTGAGGAGACACATTTTTTAAGCTTCTCAGGTGGAATTATTTCCCATTCTTGCTTGATGTACAGCTTAAGTTGTTCAACAGTCCGAGGGTCTCCGTTGTGGTATTTTAGGCTTCATAATGCGCCACACATTTTCAATGGGAGACAGGTCTGGACCACAGGCAGGCCAGTCTAGTACCCGCACTCTTTTACTATGAAGCCACGTTGATGTAATACGTGACTTGGCATTGTCTTGCTGAAATAAGCAGGGGCGTCCATGGTAACGTTGCTTGGATGGCAACATATGTTGCTCCAAAACCTGTATGTACCTTTCAGCATTAATGGCGCCTTCACAGATGTGTAAGTTACCCATGTCTTGGGCACTAATACACCCGCATACCATCACAGATGCTGGCTTTTCAACTTTGCGCCTATAACAATCGGGATGGTTCTTTTCCTCTTTGGTCCGGAGGACACGACGTCCACAGTTTCCAAAAACAATTTGAAATGTGGACTCGTCAGATCACAGAACACTTTTCCACTTTGTATCAGTCCATCTTAGATGAGCTCAGGCCCAGCAAAGCCGACGGCGTTTCTGGGTGGTGTTGATAAACGGTTTTCGCCTTGCATAGGAGAGTTTTAACTTGCACTTACAGATGTAGCGACCAACTGTAGTTACTGACAGTGGGTTTCTGAAGTGTTCCTGAGCCCATGTGGTGATATCCTTTACACACTGATGTCGCTTGTTGATGCAGTACAGCCTGAGGGATCGAAGGTCACGGGCTTAGCTGCTCACGTGCAGTGATTTCTCCAGATTCTCTGAACCCTTTGATGATATTACAGACCGTAGATGGTGAAATCCCTAAATTCCTTGCAATAGCTGGTTGAGAAAGGTTTTTCTTAAACTGTTAAACAATTAGCTCACGCATTTGTTGACAAAGTGGTGACCCTCGCCCCATCCTTGTTTGTGAATGAATGAGCATTTCATGGAATCTACTTTTATACCCAATAATGGCACCCACCTGTTCCCAATTTGCCTGTTCACCTGTGAGATGTTCCAAATAAGTGTTTGATGAGCATTCCTCAACTTTATCAGTATTTATGGCCACCATTCCCAACTTCTTTGTCACGTGTTGCTGGCATCAAATTCTAAAGTTAATGATTATTTGCAAAAAAAAAAAGTTTTATCAGTTTGAACATCAAATATGTTGTCTTTGTAGCATATTCAACTGAATATGGGTTGAAAATTGTTTGTAAATCATTGTATCCGTTTATATTTACATCTAACACAATTTCCCAACTCATATGGAAACGGGGTTTGTACATGAGGCACGTGATGTTGGCTCATCAAGACATGCTGCTGTCAGACACGAAGCACCCGACGCCATCGAGCGCCTCTTGCCGGCCGAAATCCACGACCAGCCCGCTAGAAATTGGACACCGTGCCTCGCTCTGGAAGTGTAGCGCTTCTTTCGCAAAGTTAATGACCTTTTCACTGGTTTGCATGCAGAAATTTTGATATGAATTTTACTTACTCTATTTAATCAGGTGTGATCAAGTGCCATGCAGAGCCGAGAACCTCACTGATTGTGGTTTCCAGTACACCACAGTTTAGCCTTTTTTTGAGGTGGAAAAGTCTCAAATGACATCTTTGTTTTGTTCACTTAAATGAAAGACTGAATGAATTTGTATGAATTAACTTTATGGAATTCACTGTTCAAGAAATGTTAGAGCACATAAAGCACATTACTGAATATTTGACTATGAAAATCCTCAGTCGAAGACAGCCCAACCATATTGAATAGAAATTGCTCGTTACCCCAAGGAAAAAGTCTGGCGTTCAGGCTGTCTCGTACACACGTACATGCAGGGAGCACGTGCACACATACAAAAGCAATCCGAGAGAAGCAACTAACAATTTGCAGTCATGTTGTTGTTACAATATGTTATACGTTCAACGATTGCCAATATTGGTACCTAAACTTGGCCAAATCGCTATCATTAGCTGACAACCAAGATGACTAATTTACGTGGGGCATAGTTTATGTGCTCAAAGACGAAAGAGCAGGGGAACTGCATGTCTTTTTTAAATTTTGCCTATAGGTTCACAATCTTTATGAAAGACAAGAACACACGTGTATTTTTGTGGGGGTGGGCGGTGGGTTAAGATGATAAAAAAATGCTTGGAAGATGCGGCTAACGGGAGTCACCAATGTAGCCTTAAAAGCCCTGTGAAACCAATTCAAAACCCTCCATCAAAGTTTTATATACACACTGCAAGTAAATACAGTATATAGTGTAACAGACACGTTCATAACAATATGTAATATGTACAATATTTACCATATTGTGGTCATTTTAAGCATTACAGCATTGATTTCCCTTTCCACAGCAGCGTACTTTCGACTTCCGGAAACAAAGGCGAGTGTGTTCCAATCATGCCAACTTGATAATAGAAGACGAAGATAGCTTTTTTGGTCAAATGAGGATTTACAACCTTATCTTCAATCATCATCATCATGGGCGGTCACTCGAACGAGTAAGACGATCCTCCTGGTAGGAGTGTATCCCTTTATGGAGGATGCCTGTGTGTGACTTTGTTTAACGTGGGGAGACTGGTGCACAGACAGTCACCACACGATCCTTGACAGAATGGGGTCAGGGTCCAGTGGCATGGAGTCCAAGACAACGGGGGACCCTTTTCTGCTGCAGCCTTCTTCCGCCATTGCAGCCTTTGTGGTAGTTCTTAAATCTACCGTCTTCCGCCTGCTCTGCCGTTGAGGTCTTCACCGTATCCCTGGCTAGGGGGCAGTCAGGTACTAGGCCTTTGCCAAGGGCCACCTGGGGTAACAGTAGTAAAGGGGTTAACCTCCTAGTGCCCCAAAACCCCATAGAGGAGCCTCCACTGCCGGATGTACTTTAACGTCATGCCCAGGACACTTATCTTTATCTTCAATATACGTAGGACGAACTACTGCTTATACAAGCCAGCACAAAGAGAGGGTAAAACATCGGAGCAGGCGAAAGCAGAGAGAGGCGTAAATATGTAAATGTGGAACTTGAAGCCAAGCTATGCTGACAGAAATAGAATTCTTACCTAAAACAAACTAAAAACTTCCCCGGCAAGCTGGACCAAATGGATAACTGTCCATTAAGTAAGTCATATTTATCATGATACATGCAGTACATACACTGTCGAGCTAGCTGTGCACAAACAAAACATGAAATGTAGGATAATACTTTACAGGTACTGTAATATATGATCATGGTTTTGAGTCAATACAGATTGGTGTCGTATCGCATTGTGTTGTGAATTACAAACTCAAAAGGAATTTATCTGTTGACGTAGTAGCTAGCTTATGTCTTTCCGTAGCTGGCTTACGGGTAATGCCTTAGCATGCCGTTGTAAGGCGACTGTATTACTATGCTAGAAAAATTGTTTCTTAGTGTTCTCTCTTCAATATCAATGTTTTTACAGCTTGGTTATTATACAGGTTACGAAACGTAAATTAAGTATTGTTGGCGGTTTTTAGATGCATATTTAAAGTAATTTAGAGGCAGAATGGATTGCTCCCATTAGCTGCATTGCTAGCTCCCCAGAACTGGCCGTTAGAATGAAAAAAAAGAAGAAAAAAAAGCTTGTGTTTTCTTGTCTCTCATAAGGATTGTGAATGATAGGCAAAATTATGAAAAAAAAGTGCAGTTCCCCTTAATAGGGATCTATGCTCTTTTTCCTTTTTTCAGACTTCTAAATGCTGGGGACGGCATGGCTCAGTTGATAGAGCAGACGTGCCAGCAACCTGAGGGTTCCTGGTTCGATCCCACGTCTGTTGTGTCCTTGAGCAAGACACTTCACCCTTGCTCCTGATGCGCCGTGGTTAGGGTCTTGCATTGCAGTTCCCGCCATCAGTGTGTGAATGGGTGAATGTGGTAATAGTGTCAAAGCATTTTGAGTACCTTGAAGGTAGAAAAGCGCTATACAAGTATAACCCATTTACAATGTTGGATACTCATGTCACTTATGATACTCATACAATGGCAATGACATACATGCTGGCTTTTTGTATGCTGCTCTGTATCGACCTGAGAGTGGGCAGTTGTACTTCCGGCCAATCTGCATATTGTTAATGAAGTTTTTTATGAAGGTTTTTTTTGGACCATAATTGGAAAAAAAAAAGTGCTGTGTTTATCTTGAAGATATATATTTAACAATGTAAATTTTCAAAACAAAAATTCTGATATTTTTGGAAAGAGCTGGGCGAGGAGGGTTTCATTTGCAATCTGGGAACACCTTCACCCACAAACCAATTGCAGACAGACTCAGAAAATGTGTTATAAATGTGAAATGTGAAAAGCATATCCATTACCGGTACATGTTATCTAAACAAGTGGTTCTCAAACTTTTTTCACCAAGTACCACTTCAGAAAACACTTGGTTCTCCAAGTACCACCATAATGACCAACATTAAAATACAGTAGCATTGTAGGCCTAAATATTCATTAAAAACAAGCCCGAGTATATTTCATATTTTTGGCCACTGTAACATTACACTCAGTTTGAACAGTAACACTTGTGGAATATTTAATTAAGTGATTATTTGGCGTACCGCGCGATGGATCCTGCGTACCACTTACACAGTTTGAGAATCACTGATCAAAACCACAAGGAAGTTAAATGTTGAATCATCATTTGTGATTATCTTTAAACTACTAAAAAAGAGAAAAAATACACAGTTCAAGTTAAAACTTAAAAAGGTGTGGTATGTCTCATATACACAGTTGCACTAAAAGTGAACAACCCCAAATATAAATTACATTTATTTTGAAAATATACAAACTTTTAATTGAATACAAAACAAATTGTCCATCTCCAGGGAATGTTTTTCACAACATTAGATAGTTTGAGCTTTTTAATTATTTGTGTTTACTTCTTTAATGGGTCCAGCAACCCCGACGACCCTATAAGGGACAAGCGGTAGAAAATGGATGGATGTTCAATGCACACTACACAATTCGAAAATTAATTTAAAACTACTAATTATTATTTGAATTATTATGTTGTAAAAAAATGAATTACGTTGTTTTATTATATTGTTGTGAACATATTTCAGGAGTGATGTGATGATGATGATAAACCTGTCAAACATTGATGAATATCATCAGCAGAGCTTTATTACAATAGACACAGTTAAATACTTGGATTCTTGTCACAACACCAGTTTATAAACAATAGAACCGTAATTGAAGTGTCTAACAATGACATTGGACTGTATTTATTGCACACGCACGTTTCTGATGACGCTCGGTCAAGATAAAGATGCTGAACGGTTGGCTAAAATACCTCTCTGTAATAACATGTTGTTTAAAATACCTCTCTGTAATAACACGTTGTTTAAAATACTTCTCTGTAATAACATTTTGTTTAAAATACCTCTCTGTAATAACATGTTGTTTCCCTGACAGCTAATCATTGCAGCTGAGAACCAGCATAGTGAACAAGACTCAACATGATTGGCTGCCCCACAACACAACAAACCCACGTGACCTAAAACCAGGAAGTTAGCTCCCTGGCTAGCACTAGCATGTACTGTAACTATGAGCACCATGACCAACCTGAATCTCCACCGGGGACTGTCCTCTGGACACAGGGAACATAGAGAGCAAGGACACAGGCGACAGTAGCACCAGTCAATATCCAGCTAGTCTTCTGCTCCGAAGCCATTGTGAGTATGGAGAAAACGGAGGCTAACGCGAGACAACCAGCGCCATCATACCGCTTGCTCCGGAGAAGCTATGTTTGGTGATTTCCATGCCGGAATAAATTAAAGATAAGTGACTTGACCGAGTTACTTGAAATTAGTGTCGCATTGTTTCTGAAGTGGGACAATTTTCGGGCAAAATCCATACACAATATTAAAAGGTTTAACCGCGTTCATAAATTAAATCCTATCTTTTCCGGGGAAGCGTCCGCGCCAGTTGGCAAATCTCGCGAGACTATCTCGCGTTTTTTTATTTTCTTTATTTAAACAGTCAATTATATACAAATAAGAGCGTTAGAATGTAGTCAAATACATTACTCAGCATAAATTAAATGCTGGAGGTCTGCAAAATAAAGTGAATAGGTTTTTGTTTTAGTTCATTACAAAAGGTGCATTTTATCATTAAATCTTTTTAGAGAAAAACAGTAAAGCACATTTTAGATTTAAAAATTACATTTAAAATTAAATTACATACGATGAAAACAAATATACATGTATATACATACATATATAAATATATACACATATATGTACGTATATATACTGTGTGTGTATATGTATATATATATATATATATATATATATATATATATATATATATATATATATATATATACACATATATATATATCCATCCCTCCATCCATTTTCTACCGCTTGTCCCTTTATATATATATATATATATACATATATATATATATATATATATATATATATATATATATATACTATATATATTTATATATATATATATATATATATATATATATATATATATATATATTATATAAGTGACAAGCGGTAGAAAATGGATGGGTGGATGGATATATATATATGTATGTATATATATATATATATATATATATATATATATATATATATATATATATATATATATATATATATATATATATATATATATACTATATATATATATATATATATATATATATATATATATATATATTATATAAGTGACAAGCGGTAGAAAATGGATGGGTGGATGGATATATATATGTATGTATATATATATATATATATATATATATATATATATATATATATATATTAGGGATGTCCCGATCCGATATTTGGATCGGATCGGCTGCCGATATTTGCCAAAAATTGCGTATCGGCAAGGCATGGGAAAATGCCGATCCAGATCCAGTTTAAAAAAAAACTTCGGTCCGTGTTTTCCAACGCACCTATTTAAATAATACATTCCACTTTTCTGCTGCTCCGTAATTTCCGTTCCGCATTTTCCAGCACACCTTCAACACATCCACAATTCTCACGCAGTTGCTTTTAGCTGCTGGCATTACACGACAGGCTCTTCTCACTCTTTCCTGTGTCTCCCTCTCACAGACAGTGAGCGCACCTTCTTACACACGTCACATACTGTCACGTCATACGTCACATACGTATACATCCTCTCCCAGCAGAGAGCGAGGTAGCGGTATGGCTAACGTTAGCTGTGATGCTAGCGCAGCCGCTAAGGTGCGCGCCTGCTCAAGCGTCCTCTGCGCACGGCAAATCTATGCCACGCACAAAATCAAAAAAAAAATAAGCGCATAACAATTTTCGACACACGGACACGACAGAGACAACAGTTTTTGTCATCATTGTTCAAATATTGTGACGTCTGTCGAGACGCTTATCTCCATTCGGTGCCACACGTCCACACCATCAAAATGCAGAGGCAAAAATTTCCACATCAACACCGTATGAAAAAATTAGTGATTTTTTTAGATGTGATTTCCTTCTCTGCATGAAAGTTTAAAAGTAGCATATATTAATGCAGTATGAAGAAGAATGTTTTAATGTAGACATGCAAGCCTTGAAAGAACATTTTGAAAATCAAAACTACATTTCCTGCAAATGGGTGCATTTCTACCCTATATTTTAACTTTAGATTTATTCTCATATCAAACTCTTTTGGCTGTCTTTTTGACACTTACATCAGACGCCCCCCTCCACACCCTGGATTATAAATAATGTAAATAATTCAATGTGATTATCTTGTGTGATGACTGTATTATGATGATAGTATATATTTGATAGTATATATCTGTATCATGAACTACGACTTAAACAAGTTGAAAAACTTATTCGGGTGTTACCATTTAGTGGTCAATTGTACAGAATATGTACTTCACTGTGCAACCTACTAATAAAAGTCTCAATCAATCAATCAAAACACACAGAATCATCATACTGCTGTGATTATATGCATCAAGTGTTCATTCAAGGCTAAGGCAAAATATCGAGATATATATTGTGTATCGCAATATGGCCTTAAAATATCGCAATATTAAAAAAAGGCCATATCGCCCAGCCCTAGTTCAATGATGCCATTTATGTTTGTCATGTATAATTTTGTCTATTTTGTGTTTATCCTTGAATAAACAGGTCAGTTTCTTGTTACCAACCATTGTGTATTATTCAAACTCCCCTAATTCATCTGGCTAGTTGTTATCAAGAGTACTAAAACCCTTTTCAACATGATTCTGACAACTAAGTAGGCTAAATAACTTTAAACTTTAATACATGCTCGGATAGGCCAGTATCGGTCAGTATCGGTATCGGTCAGTATCGGTATCGGATCGGAAATGCAAAAACAATATCGGTATCGGATCGGAAGTGCAAAAACCTGGATCGGGACATCCCTAATATATATATATATATATGTATATATATATATATATATATATATATATATATATATATATATATATGTATATATGTATATATGTATATATATATATGTATATATATATGTATATGTATATATATATATACAGTGGGGCAAAAAAGTATTTAGTCAGCCACCGATTGTGCAAGTTCTCCCACTTAAAATGATGACAGAGGTCTGTAATTTTCATCATAGGTACACTTCAACTGTGAGAGACAGATTGTGAAAAAAAATCCAGGAATTCACATTGTAGGAATTTTAAAGAATGTATTTGTAAATTATGGTGGAAAATAAGTATTTGGTCACTTCAAACAAGGAAGATCTCTGGCTCTCACAGACCTGTAACTTCTTCTTTAAAAAGCTCTTCTGTCCTCCACTCGTTACCTGTCTTAATGGCACCTGTTTGAACTTGTTATCTGTATAAAAGACACCTGTCCACAGCCTCAAACAGTCAGACTCCAAACTCCACTATGGCCAAGACCAAAGAGCCGTCGAAGGACACCAGGAAAAGAATTGTAGACCTGCACCAGACTGTGAAGAGTGAATCTACAATAGGCAAGCAGCTTGGTGTGAAAAAATCAACTGTGGGAGCAATTGTCAGAAAATGGAAGACATACAAGACCACTGATAATCTCCCTCGATCTGGGGCTCCACGCAAAATCTCATCCCATGGGGTCAAAATGATCATGAGAACGGTGAGCAAAAATCCCAGAACCACACGGGGGGACCTGGTGAATGACCTGCAGAGAGCTGGGACCAAAGTAACAAAGGTTACCATCAGTAACACACTACGCCGACAGGGAATCAAATCCTGCAGTGCCAGACGTGTCCCCCTGCTTAAGCCAGTGCATGTCCAGGCCCGTCTGAAGTTTGCCAGAGAGCACATGGGTGATTGACAGCAGAGGATTGGGAGAATGTCATGTGGTCAGATGAAACCAAAATAGAACTTTTTGGTATAAACTCAACTCGTCGCGTTTGGAGGAAGAAGAATACTGAGTTGCATCCCAAGAACACCATACCTACTGTGAAGCATGGGGGTGGAAACATCATGCTTTGGGGCTGTTTTTCTGCTAAGGGGGCAGGCCGACTGATCCGTGTTAAGGAAAGAATGAATGGGGCCATGTATCGTGAGATTTTGAGCCAAAACCTCCTTCCATCAGTGAGAGCTTTGAAGATGAAACGTGGCTTGGTCTTCCAGCATGACAATGATCCCAAACACACCGCCCGGGCAACGAAGGAGTGGCTCCGTAAGAAGCATTTGAAAGTCCTGGAGTGGCCTAGCCAGTCTCCAGACCTCAACCCCATAGAAAATCTGTGGAGGGAGTTGAAATACACATATATATATATATATATATATATATATATATATATATATATATATATATATATATATATATATATATATATAATGTGTGTGTATATATATATATATATATATATATATGTATGTATATATATATGTATATGTATATATATATATATATATATATATGTATATATATATATATATATATATGTGTATATATATATACACACACATATATATATCCATCCATCCATTTTCTACCGCTTGTCCCTTTATTTATATATATATATATATTGAAAGTCTGTGTTGCTCGGCGACAGCCCCAAAACATCACTGCTCTCGAGAAGATCTGCATGGAGGAATGGGCCAAAATACCAGCTACTGTGTGTGCAAACCTGGTAAAGACCTATAGTAATCGTTTGACCTCTGTAATATAACCTTTGTTGGCAATAACAAAGTATTGAGTTGAATTTTTGTTATTGACCAAATACTTATTTTCCACCATAATTTACAAATAAATTCTTTAAAAATCCTACAATGTGAATTCCTGGATATTTTTTTCACATTCTGTCTCTCACAGTTGAAGTGTACCTATGATTACAGACCTCTGTCATCATTTTAAGTGGGAGAACTTGCACAATTAACTAAATACTTTTTTGCCCCACTGTATATATATATATATATATATATATATATATATATATATATATATATATATATATATATATATATATATATATATATATATATATATATATATATATATATATATATATATATATATATATATATATAATGTGTGTATATATATATATATATATATATATATATATATATATATATGTATATATATATGTATATGTATATATATATATATATATGTATGTATATATATATATATATATATGTGTATATATATACACACATATATATATCCATCCATCCATTTTCTACCGCTTGTCCCTTTATTTATATATATATATATATATATATATATAAAGGCTTGTCCCTTTATATTTATATATATATATATATATATATATATATATATATATATATATATATATATATATATATATATATAAAGGGACAAGTGGTAGAAAATGGATGGATGGATATATATATATATATATATATATATATATATATATATATATATATATATATATATATATGTATGTATGTATGTATGTATGTATAGTTTTACTAGAATATAATTGTAACATTTGCTGGTTGCATGATAGCATTGTTAACATTGATTGCATACTCCCACAACCACAAGACTTGTAAATATACATTAATGATCACACCAAACTTTTATTAGGCTCCAGCCGCTGCACCCTCCTGGATGGATGGATATTTGGTTTAATTGTTTTTGTAGCTGTTCACACTGGAGCTTATTCAGAGTCAATAATGAGAGGAAATATGACCTGCTTACAATGCATTAAAATAATAACAATGTCACCTTTAACTTCCCTGGGAATGAACCAGGAGCCACAGATTAAGAGACGAGAGTGCTAGACATCGAGCTAAAAACCAAAACTGATGGCGCAATGTCCAGCGTGGCTCCCAAGCCATCAGGGAGGGAGGTTTAGCCACATACTTTTGCACAGCTGCACCAGTTCCACTACTTCTATTATTTTACACAAGCTGCACTGTTCACAGTAGTTTAATTGCAAGGTGAACTGTACAGCATTATGTGATTCATGCATTCAGACGACCAAATGGTTTTAACACTGTATGCCTTCTTAACCCAGAGTCGTTTTCAACTCTTGGAAGCCCAATGATGAGGATAATTCATTTAAGTCAAATTCTATTAGGTGTGACCACTGTTCCATGAAGACAAACAAAGCAGTGCTATGCTGTTATTATTTATGCATTTAAAAAGAACTAGATTACGGCTACGCTCACAAGCGAGCACATTTCACAGGTTGAAGGGTTCCTTTAATAAAGAAACGGCCCCATTGAACTGATAATAATCCCCACCCACCATAAATGAGTCTGATCCCTCAGTAAATTGAGCCCTTGGTGAGGTGGAGTGGTGTCAGCACCTACAGCCAACTCTCCAATGGCTCCCTAATCCTCGCTTCCCTCTCGCTGCCACCCTCACCGTCTAATCAGCCTCCAACACACACACACACTGGCACCCATCTGACACACACCCGAGTGCTCGCCCTTCCTTGCTCTCCGCCATCTCTTCAGTGTGATGTCACAGCTAATCCATGCGTGGTTATCCGCTGGGCTGCAGTGCTGGCTGGCAGAGGAATTTGGGAGAGAGAGGGGGGTGTAATCAGGAACGTCATGAAGTCTACTCTCTAAGCACACTTCCAATACAGCACACATTCAAGCGCCACCCGTCTGCAGAAATGCTCCACTGACTTATTAATATAAGCTCTGATTGGAAGGATAAAACTATAAAAGCACGGTATAGTCATATAGGAATTATTCCAGTGTCTGGAGGATTAAACCTCCGCTGCCACTAATGTGGCCTTCTATTGGCAGCTTGTCCAAAAAAGAGGAATTAACTACATTCTAAAGTGCCCGCTTCCATATGGCACTGAGTTATTAACGCACATTAGTTGACTGAGCAGTGCTATGGAATTCATTATGGCTTCAGATTAAATGTCATGAAACAGAATGTCATCACACACTTTCCATGTGCAACACAATACGGTCTGGGAACATGATCAACCTCGAATTTGGTTTTTCCTATTAGAAAAATGAACAGTGATGCGGTCTATTACACCTGCCTAAACCCTGTTTACCTGTGTACTATATACAATACTTACTGTTAACTGTACTGGCAATGTTTAAGTTCTTCACTGACATGTAAGTGTAAAAATAAGTTAGTAAGCAAAAATAGAACAAAATGAAACTTCACGAGCGTAGTGACTTCATGTATTACACTACTCAACATTGTAGTGCAAAATAAGGCTTGCTGAAGGAAAGAGGAAAACACGAAGTACAACAAAAAGCAAAGCCTTGTTAAAAGATACGAAGTACAACAGAAGCAAAAATTGGGAACAAACAGTAAACAGTCCACCAACAAAAAGCAAAGCAATACTGCTTGGTAAAAAAAGGCTAACTACAAAAAATGTGGCGTGAAGCCAGAAAAAGTAGTAATAACAATCAATTTACCAAAACAAAGGTGAGGAAGCAAAAAGCCAGGAGTGAAAAACAACTGAAAATTCTTGCAAACACCGGCATCTCAAGGACACAAAGACAGAACATCGACATAACGAATCTTCTTCTTCTTCTTTTGATTTTTTATGGCGGTTGGCAAGCAACCTTGTGGTGTGCTTACCGCCACCTACTGTAATGGAGTGTGAACCAAGATGGATCCCTATTCTATATTCTTTTATTTAAACCAGTGTTTTTTAAATATGTGTATATTGCTTTATATCCTACATGTTCTGAATTCAATCCTAATATATCTTCCACTGCTAACCTAATATTCTCTTTCGCTAACTTGCTTTCCAGTATTTCCCTTTCTCTATTGTATTTCCTACAATGTATTAAAACATGTCCTACACCAGGGGTGTCAAACTCAAATACAGAGTGGGCCAAAATTTAAAACTGAACAAAGCCGCGGGCCAAGGTTGAACAAATTAACCTTTTAATAGGGACCCAAACAAGTTTTGCATTGAATATTGAACAAGCAAGGCTTATATAACTTTATAGTGACATGCAAAATCGAGTTTCAAAAAATAATAATAATAATTAAAAAATATCAATGGCATATCAAATACAATTTAAATAAAAATTGAATGCCTCTTTTCTATTTGCGGCCTTCTGAGGTAAATATCCACATTAACTTTTTCCACAGGCTAATACATTTGAAAATAAAATAACAATGAATAAACCAACCATTCAGGACTTTAAACTGCTCAGTTTGCAACACACTGATCTAATCTGATGTGCCCAGGCTGCCATCTTTTCTTGGATGCTAGTTCATTAATGTCGGGGCTCAGGCATTGAGCTGAGGCAACCTTCATTATCGAACAAAGCTGTTCATCAGTCATTATACCTCGTAGTCCACCCGGACCATAGTCTTGGGGGCGTGCTTTAAAGGCACTGCGTTTATCGTCCTCCACGAGCTGTCGTCACGTCTGCTTTTCACCCATTCCAACAACGTGCCGGCCCGATCACAAAATATGTGCGACTTCAGCACGCACACACACGTAAATGCAATGCATACTTGGCCAACAGCGATACAGGTTACACTGACGGTGCCCGTATAAATAACTTTAACACTGTTAGAAATATGCGCCACACTGTGAATCCACACCAAACAAGAATGACAAACCCATTTCGGGAGAACATCCGCACCGTAACACAACATAGACACAACAAAACAAATACCCAGAATCCCATGCAGCCCTAACTCTTCCGGGCTGCAATATACACCCCCGCTACCACCAACCCCCCCCCCCGTGGGGGGGTGAAATTACACGGCGGGCCAGAGTTTGACACCCATGACCTACACTTTCTATCTGATGGCAAGAATCACACAGTCCTGTAGTATGTTTCCCTATCAATTTCAATTAACTATTGAGATATGTACCGTATTTTTCGGAGTATAAGTCGCACCTGCCAAAAATGCATAATAAACAAGGAAAAAAACATATATAAATCGCACTGGAGCCCAGCCAAACTATGAAAAAAACTGCGATTTATAGTCCGAAAAATACGGTATGTCCTAATCTCATTCTAGTAATAATGTCTTCTTCCTTCCTATTTCTATTGCCTCCTCTCATTACACTTATTCTCCTCTGGATCTTGTAATACTCTCTACCTTTTCTTTCCTTATTCCAATTATCCTGCCACTTTTTGTTGTGTTCTATCTTAATTATGTTCTTCACTTCTTCTTTACTGTGCTTAATCTCCATGTTTACTTCTGTTTTAGTGGTTGCTTGTTTTGCGTATCTATCAGCTAATTCATTCCCCTCAACTCCTACATGAGCAAAAACCCAAAGAAATGTTACCTCACCTCTCGCTTTATTTATTCTGTATTTTGCCTGAACTATTTCATAAACTAAATCTGGTCTTGTTTCTGATGCGATGTTTTTTATGCTAATCAATGCACTGCTGGAGTCCGAGCACACGACTGCTTTCCTTGCTTTATTTTCCTCTATCCAGTTAACTGCCATATAAATTGCTACCAATTCTCCCGTAAAAACAGATAATTTATCACTAATTATTTTATTTAATACTATGTTTCCTCGTGGGATAACTGCTGCAGCTCCTAGCTTATTATTTATAGTTTTTGATGCATCTGTGTACACCATGATGTTGTCTAAAAACGTTTCCTCAATCCATTGCTCTATCTGGTAACAATTTAAATTTCTATTCTTTAGTAATTGCATGTTTACATTTGGGTTTTCATACATCCACGGTGGTATTGCAGGGATTGGTACTGTAGGGCTAACTTTACTACTATCAATTTGAGCTTTATTACATATGTCTCCTATTATCCACCCGAAACTATTCAAAACATAACGAATCTTGCAGTCCCGTGCTTAAGAAGGCCTAATGGCCTAATTAGTCTCAGGTGTGACTCCTGGCTCCGCCCCCTCCTCAGGCCCTGCAATGTCTACAAACAGAACAATGGCCAAGAAGGCAATAACAAATACAAAAACTACAAAACCCAAAAGATATAAAAATATATTAAAATAGCTTATAAACATAACGACTTATTTTATTTTTTAAACCCAATTATTGAGGACGGTTCTAGATATGTTAATCCCATTTTTAAAAAGTAAAAACTCTATTTTAAGGTTTTTACATGTGTTAAAAAGGCTGGTTTTAACCAAAAGTGCATGTAAACATACCGAGTGCATACAGTATGTATGGTGCAGCGACTTTGGTTTGTTCACTTGTTAGTAGGATAGGAATTTGGTGCTACGCCTACAATACATCTTTGGAGTTTTTCAGAAAGCCCACAGGGAGGCTTGCTGTAGATGAGTTGAGTTCATGTGTTATTAATCTTTTAACATTTTTGACAGTCATACAAGTGTAAAAAAAAAAAAAAAGGTTAACCCTTGTCTTAAAAATATATTGTTATAGAACTAGAGATGTCCGATAATGGCTTTTTTGCCGACATCCGATATTCTGATATTGTCCAACTCTTAATTACAGATTCCGATATCAACCGATACCGATATATACACATTATTATGCCTAATTTTGTTGTGATGCCCCGCTGGAAGCATTAAACAATGTAACAAGGTTTTCCAAAATAAATCAACTCAAGTTATGGAAAAAAAAAATGCCAACATGGCACTGCCATATTTATTATTGAAGTCACAAAGTGCTTTTTTTTTTTTAACATGCCTCAAAACAGCAGCTTGGAATTTGGGACATGCGGTTATTTATTGCACTAAAGAAAACCTCAATGTCGATTTAATTTCAGTCCTAGACTGAATCAACCTAACATGCATATTTTTCGAATGTGGGAGGAAGCTGGAGTTCCCAAAGAAAACTCATGCATGTACGAGGAGAACAGGCAAACTTCATGCAGAGATGCCCAAATAGAGATTCAAACCCGATATCTGGACTGTACGGCCAACATGCAAACAACTACGCCAATGTCCCCTTAAAAGGCGGCCACACCCGGACCGGTCCACAAAGTTTTATACCATGTATCACCCAAATGTAAACTATTCAGTCTTATTAGATAAGTGCACATTTTTGGAGGACTTCTCATGAATCTGTCTGTAATGATATGACACCCCTCTTAGTTGATGACATACCACCCATGTAAAATTGTGTTTACATTTGTGCATTTTTTCAAGCAGAGTACAATGTTTTGGCCCCCTGAGAGAGCATGAGGAGGTTGAGGTGGGCGGGGTTGAGGTGGGGGTGAGGGGTAGCGGGGGGTGTATATTGTAGCGTCCCAGAAGAGTTAGTGCTGCAAGGGGTTCTGGGTAATAGTTTTGTTGTGTTTATGTTGTGTTACGGTGCGGATGTTCTCCCAAAATGTGTTTGTCATTCTTGTTTGGTGTGGGTTCACAGTGTGGCGCATATTTGTAACAGTGTCAAAGTTGTTTATACGGCCACCCTCAGTGTGACCTGTATGGCTGGTGACCAAGTATGCGTTGCATTCACTTGCGTGTGTGAAAAGCCCTAGATATTATGTGATTGGGCCGGCACGCAAAGGCAGTGCCTTTAAGGTTTATTGTCGCTCTGTACTTCTCCCTACGTCCGTGTACCACTCCGTACAGCGGCGGTTTAAAAAGTCATACATTTTACTTTTTTGAAACCGATAATTTCCGATATTACATTTTAAAGCATTTATCGGCCGATAATATCGGCAGCCCGATATTATCGGACAATCCTATATAGAACTATTTACATCTATTAACCTGTGTAGCGTTTAAGGAAGGGCAGACAGATGCTTACGGACGTTGAGTTGGCTCAACACATTGTGCTTTTTAACAGTTTTAACTGTCCTATGCAAGCAGTGACGGTTCTAGTTTCTATGGCGTCCTGGGCGAGATCCCTTTCGTCATCTCGGCCGCTCACATTAAACAATATTGTGCAAATTTCGTATAAGATTGTTACATTTCCTAATTGTAAGACTTTTAAGTTCTCCTATGATATATTGGACCATGTGAAAAAACATTATGCATTTTTATTTCACACAAAAAAAGCAACACCTCAATGAGGGTGTCTGATGATGTTTACGCCCCCAAATGCGTGCATGAGCAAGTAGCTTATGGGGGGGATGAAAAAGGGATGAGTGAAATTCAATCTATCAGATTTAACATTTTCCTCAGTTACCTCATATCTGTTTTAATCTTACCATAAGCATCCTTGAAATGAGGTGTAATCCACTTAAGCCCTTTTTTTGAATGTGCTTCACAGCTGCATTGCAGCCATTCATGTTCTCGCAAACATCGTTTCTTCATCCTGCGAGACACAACATTCAATAAATAAATGTGATGTTTACAGTGAAAAGTTACATTTTAAAGGGGAACTGCACTTTTTGGGGAATTTTGCCTATTGTTCACAATCATTATGAAAGACATGACGACGAATGGATTTGTCTTTTAACGCATTCTAACTCGTAAATAAACGTCCGCTTACAGTGGAACCAATATTCCGCTCAACAACCCAATAAAAAAGACATCCAAAAAGCGCCAAAAATACTCCATTTACATTTCGTGACTTGAATATTAACCAAGTATTAGTGATATTGTTATTATAAGCGCTAACGCAGACAAACTATTTATAGCGGTGCCGTAGTCGCTAGCGTGTGTGCCGATGTTTACATCATCGAGTGGTAAACCGCTTCCTCGCCTAGATGCCCGTGTAAGTTTATTGTAGATCATAAATCATGCCATGCCTCTTACCTGGATAGTAGAAGGATGAGGACATATTTCGACAAGTTGGTATACTTTGACAGCCAATTTAGATCACGAAATGGCGAGAACGACACGGAAACGCTCGATTCTACCCTCCCTTCGTCATCTAAATATATACAAACCCCGTTTCCATATGAGTTGGGAAATTGTGTTAGATGTAAATAGAAACGGAATACAATGATTTGCAAATCATTTTCAACCCATATTCAGTTGAATATGCTACAAAGACAACATATTTGATGTTCAAACTGATAAACATTTGTTTTTTTGCAAATAATCATTAACTTTAGAATTTGATGCCAGCAACACGTGACAAAGAAGTTGGGAAAGGTGGCAATAAATACTGATAAAGTTGAGGAATGCTCATCAAACACTTGTTTGGAACATCCCACAGGTGTGCAGGCTAATTGGGAACAGGTGGGTGCCATGATTGGGTATAAAAACAGCTTCCCAAAAAATGCTCAGTCTTTCACAAGAAAGGATGGGGCGAGGTACACCCCTTTGTCCACAAATGCGTGAGCAAATAGTCAAACAGTTTAAGAACAACGTTCTCAAAGTGCAATTGCAAGAAATGTAGGGATTTCAACATCTACGGTCCATAATATCATCAAAAGGTTCACAGAATCTGGAGGAATCACTCCAGACCGATCACGCCGGAAACCAACATTGAATGACCGTGACCTTCGATCCCTCAGACGGCACTGTATCAAATACAGACATCAATCTCTAAAGGATATCACCACATGGGCTCAGGAACACTTCAGAAAACCACTGTCACTAAATACAGTTTGTCGCTACATCTGTAAGTGCAAGTTAAACCTCTACTAAACAAAGCGAAAACCATTTATCAACAACATCCAGAAACGCCGCCGGCTTCTCTGGGCCCGAGATCATCTAAGATGGAAAAGTGTTCTGTGGTCTGACGAGTCCACATTTCAAATTGTTTTTGGAAATATTCGACATCGTGTCATCCGGACCAAAGGGCAAGCGAACCATCCAGACTGTTATCGACGCAAAGTTCAAAAGCCAGCATCTGTGATGGTATGGGGGTGCATTAGTGCCCAAGGCATGGGTAACTTACACATCTGTGAAGGCACCATTAATGCTGAAAGGTACATACAGGTTTTGGAACAACATATTTTTTTCATGGACGCTCCTGCTTATTTCAGCAAGACAATGCCAAGCCACATTCAGCATGTGTTTCAACAGCGTGGCTTCGTAAAAAAAGAGTGCGGGTACTTTCATGGCCCCGCCTGCACTCCAGACCTGTCTCGCATCGAAAATGTGTGGCGCATTATGAAGCGTAAAATACGACAGCAGAGACCCCGGACTGTTGAACGACTGAAGCTCTACATAAAACAAGAATGGGAAAGAATTCCACTTTCAAAGCTTCAACAATTAGTTTCCTCAGTTCCAATCGTTTATTGAGTGTTGTTAAAAGAAAAGGTGATGTAACACAGTGGTGAACATGCCCTTTCCCAACTACTTTGGCACGTGTTGCAGCCATGAAATTCTAAGTTAATTATTATTTGCAAAAAAAATAAAGTTTATGAGTTTAAACATCAAATATCTTGTCTTTGTCGTGCATTCAATTGAATATGGGTTGAAAAGGATTTGCAAATCATTGTATTCCGTTTATATTTACATCCAACACAACTTCCCAACTCATATGGAAACGGGGTTTGTACATATACAGTATATAATAATATAACAAGATTCTAGCTGTCGGCATCCTAATGACAGCAGACATTGTATAGTAAGTTTTATTACGTTTGTTGGCTCTCATGAAGTCTGCAGTGAGTAATAATCAGTGATGTTGTCGAAGGAAAAAGCGAAATGTTGTGATGCGTGTGCTTAAAATGATCAAAATATGTAAATATTAAATGTTATTATAAATGTTCCCGTTGCTACATTACATATATACTTACATCATGTATATAAAACCTTAATGGAGGGCTTTGGATGTTTTTTTAAGAACTTTATAGGCACAATAGAGCAGCTCCCATAGGCTCCATTGTAAGCAGACTTTTGATCGCATTTATTTAATATTTAGAATGCATAAAAAAAAGAAAAACATATGTGTTCTTGTCTTACATAAGGATTGTGAATGATAGGCAACATTCCAAAAAAAGTGCAGTTTCCCTTTAAAATGTGAACAAAGCGCCATTATGCCGCTTAACTTAGATCTGTTTTAACCTTAAATCCGATAATACCCTGAAACTACTTCCAATGTGGACCCTTCGTATGAAACTTTATTTCATTTTTATACAAGGTTCCTCAGCCAAAAATGACTCATTCGAATAACAGGAATGAACAGGAGTGAGTTTGTAGCATACAATTATATAGCCACATGGCATGTATGTTGATAAATAGCATGTTGACATTAAGCCCCTTACATTAATTCAATCAAAAATGATTTAAAATAAAGAAATAACATGAAAATAATAATTTAGGTAACATAACTGTGCTGAGATTTTAATCCCCAGTCATAATTGAACTATCTAATATACAAAAAAATAAATTCATGAACTAACTGTTGGCCTTTCATGGCCTGCAGAGGATGTGAATGATGTCACTTCCTGTGGATCATGTGACATTTTTCAGAGGGGCGTAATGTGTTTTAGGGTAACAGGACTGAGTGAAAACACTACTAAAGTGTACATTTGATTGTAATTAAAAAAAAAAAATACTTCAAGTTTAGTTAAGATAAGAAGTAACACAAATATGGAAAGAAATATTAACATTTCTGAAGGATGTAAAGGGGAACTATTATGCAAATCCAACTTTTCTTACCTATTGGTACCTTTTTTTAAGATTTGGAATCTGCTTGGAAATCAAACCATGGAGGCATGGCAAAGATATTAACAAAACAATCTTGCCTTCCTTTGTACTTCCTCCAAACAAGTCGTTTGGAATTTGCCCTGTTTGTGTCGTTTTCCCAATTGGTGACGTCAGCGGGTATCTCCATATATGGTAGAGATTTACCTGAAAAGCTTTGCGCGAGTCCGCCATAGTAGTCCGATGTTGTAGTCAGTAAGTTCCCTCTTATCCTCTATCCGCGTGTTGTGGGGCAGACTGGCTCGTACAAGCACATGCATCCTCCCCTGTTGCAATTTCTGATACAAAGTAGCGTATAGTTCAAACTTACATCTGTCAGTAGACTTCATATGAAAGCGATAAACACAACAACATGGCTGACAGGAGAAGACTCAGTCGAAGTGGAGGCAAGAAATAAGACGGCGCATCCCGAAGAGACGATCAGAAAGCAGCTTAAAGATGGTCTGTAAAAAAAAAAAAAAAAAAAAAAATATATATATATATATATATATATATATATATATGTATATAATATAATGTTGACCAAAGAACCATCATTACATGTTATAAATGTAGAAAATAAACACATAATACAACCCTTTTAAATGACAATATTTTGTAATGAAGTCTAATTTCAGGAAGCTTGGAGTTACATTCTGAGTTAGGTGTTGTTGGTCTGGACCCCA
This sequence comes from Nerophis lumbriciformis, assembly GCF_033978685.3. Classification (NCBI taxonomy): domain Eukaryota; kingdom Metazoa; phylum Chordata; class Actinopteri; order Syngnathiformes; family Syngnathidae; genus Nerophis; species Nerophis lumbriciformis. The sequence goes on from NC_084555.2 coordinate 36,091,255, forward strand.
GGATGCAGAGACTGCAGGCAAAGTGCAAGTAGAAAACATTTTATCAGAGAAAACACAAAAGTAGTGCAGCAGAAAAGTGCACGCAAAAAGCCACCAGACACAGGAAGCAAAAGGAAAGCTGTGCAGCACATTGAGGTACGATGCAAAACTAGAAAAGTGGTGGAGGCAAACAGGAAGTGGAAACAAAAATAAGAGCGCTGGATAGGAAATAATATAAAAAACTAAACCAACTAATAATACGTTTTTTTCTGGTGTTCAAGGTAGTTATTTTTTCAAATGTATTTATTAAACATGCAATTAGATCAAATATGCAGAAAACTTTGCTTGACTAAAAATATATAATCATTTATTCATTTTATTTCTTGGGGATAAAAATGGCACCAATTGAGTGGAAACTCCCCAAATATTTATGTACTTTTTTTTTTCAACAAACACATTAATGACATATTTTGTTTTTGATCAAGTGGTCTTGAATGAGTCCACACGTCTTCAGAGGGATTACTTCTCCTCTGTCATCTGCTTCTCATCACAACAAGCAGGGGACTCAAACACATCTAATAACAGGACGGACTGCTGTTCCTTTGTAAGCACCTAAACGATGGCGTGTGAGATGGATGACGAGGATAAAGCCAGCTTTGATCGGCATGGTGCACAATGGAACATAATAGTCCACAACATGGCCCCAAGCAGCACACCTACTAGAGAGCAATTAAAACCAGAGGATTCCATTTGATCCAAACAACAGGAAGCAGAGATGAATGGTCTATCTCATCAACCATGGATTTATTTTTTTATATTCTCAGCTGGCTCGCTATAAACAACCTGCTTGCCCAATTATGATTAGCTCAGTCGTTCCGGTGGAAGAGCAACAGGAGGGGGAAACATTCGCCATGCGGGAGCAATATATTTACTTTTGAACTGATCTAGATTTAATTAGCACGCATGCCATAATTAAAGGCCTACTGAAATGCGATTTTCTTATTTAGACGATGATAGCAGGTCCATTCTATGTGTCATACTTGATCATTTCGCAATATTGCCATATTTTTGCTGAAAGGATTTAGTAGAGAACATTGACGATAAAGTTCGCAACTTTTGGTCGCTGATAAAAAAGCCTTGCCTGTACCGGAAGTAGCAGACGAGTAGCGTGACGTCACAGGTTGTGGAGCTCCTCACATCTGCACATTGTTTACAATCATGGCCACCAGCAGCGAGAGCGATTCGGACCGAGAAAGCGACGATTTCCCCATTAATTTGAGCGAGGATGAAAGATTCTTGGATGAGGAAAGTGAGAGTGAAGGACTAGAGGGCAGTGGGAGCGATTCAGATAGGGAAGATGCTGTGAGAGGCGGGTGGGACCTGATATTCAGCTGGGAATGACTAAAACAGTAAATAAACACAAGACATATATATACTCTATTAGCCACAACACAACCAGGCTTATATTTAATATGCTACAAATGAATCCCGCATAACAAACACCTCCCCCCTCCCGTCCATATAACCTGCCAATACAACTCAAACACCTGCACAACACACTCAATTCCACAGCCCAAAGTACCGTTCACCTCCCCAAAGTTCATACAACACATATATTTCCCCAAAGTCCCCAAAGTTACGTACGTGACATGCACATAGCGGCACGCACGTACGGGCAAGCGATCAAATGTTTGGAAGCCGCAGCTGCATGCATACTCACGGTACCGCGTCTGCGCATCCAACTCAAAGTCCTCCTGGTAAAGTCTCTGTTGTCCCAGTTCTCCACAGGCCAATGGTAAAGCTTGACTGTCATCTTCCGGGAATGTAAACAATGAAACACCGGCTGTGTTTGTGTTGCTGCAGCCGGCCGCAATACACCGCTTCCCTCCTACAGCTTTCTTCTTTGCTGTCTCCATTGTTCATTGAACAAATTGCAAAAGATTCACCAACACAGATGTCCAGAATACTGTGGAATTTTGCGATGAAAACAGACGACTTAATAGCTGGCCACCATGCTGTCCCAAAATGTCCTCTACAATCCGTGACGTCACACGCTGACGTCATCATACCGAGACGTTTTCAGCAGGATATTTCGCGCGGAATTTAAAATTGCACTTTAGTAAACTAACCCGGCCGTATTGGCATGTGTTGCAATGTTAAGATTTCATCATTGATATATAAACTATCAGACTGCGTGGTCGGTAGTAGTGGGTTTCAGTAGGCCTTTAATGTCACTTGTTTGGTTGAGAAGGAACGGTGAGAGCAAATAAGTCATTCAATATTTCAAAATGTTTCAAGCATAAAAAGGCAAGAGGTGTTTTGTTCCTCTGTTTTAGTTATGGATGAATTCCCCAAAACTTGGTGTAATTACTGTCATCGTAGGCGCCGATCCCGTGGGTGCTCTGGCCCCGAAGCACCCACGTGCGATTGATGGCAATTTACAATCTTTAAAATAATGTTGTTGTTAATTTAGTAGCGAGTTTGGTTCATTTTACATAATAAAAAAGTCACCAATCATATAGTCTATAATCAACAAAGCCTAACTAAGATTTCATTATGCCCGATAATGAACTAATGACACAATCATCTTGACTTTAAACACACTGCACACGAGCGAATGAAGATACATATCTGTCACACTAAGGGTGGCAGTATGAACAATGCCAACACTGTCATAAACATGTGCCATATAGTGAAACCACACTAAACAACAATGACAAACACATTTTGGAAGAATATTTGCACCGCAACACAACATAAACACTACAGAACAAATTCCCAGAATTCCCTGCAGCACCAACTCTTGCGGGGCGCTACAATATAAACAAACGCCATTGGAGGATCGACACCTAACATCCACTGTAATGATACCACGTACACTAGCGTATCTTGTCGATACTACTATGATTACATCGATATTTTTTAACATCATAAAATCTTTTTTAGTTTTTTTTTATGTATATTATGTTTATAAACTCAGGAAATATGTCTCTGGACACATGAGGACTTTGAATATGACCAATGTATGATTCTGTAACTACTTGGTATCGGATTGATACCCAAATGTGTGGTATCCTCCTAAACTAATGTAAAGTATCAAACAACAGAATAATAAGTGATTACATTTTAACAGAAGTGTAGATAGAACATGTTAAAAGAGAAAGTAAGCAGATATTAACAGTAAATGAACAAGTAGATTAATAATTCATTTTCTACCACTTGTCCTTAATAATGTTGACAAAATAACAGAATGATAAATGACACAATATGTTACTGCATATGTCAGCAGCTAAATTAGGAACCTTTGTTTGTTTACTTACTACTAAAAGACAAGTTGTCTAGAATGTTCACTATTCTATTTAAGGACAAAATTGCAATGAGAAACATATATTTAATGTACCCTAAGATTTTTTTTGTTAAACTAAAGCCAATAATGACATTTTTTGTGGTCCCCTTTATCTAGAAAAGTACCGAAATACTTTGTATTGGTATCGGGACCACACTAATACACACACACCGTGCACCCACTGGCAGAAATGTAGATCGGCGCCTATGACTGTCATGATCTGTTGCCCAGGTCATGGCTTGGTTTCTTTTGTGTTATTCCTCCTATGTTTTAGTCTAGTTGTGTTCCCCATGTGCTTGTTAGTATTATTGGTTGCACCTGTGTCTAGTCCTGACCCTCCAACCCACCCTCTCCTTCCTCTTGTGTTTAGTCCAGGTGTGTTCAGTCAGTTAGTCAGTGTATTTAGTTCTCTGTTTGCTGTCTTGTGTTGGTCCCATCGTTGTATGCTTTTTCTTCCTTGTTGGATTAAACCTTCTGAACAACACAAGCTTCACCTTGCTTCCCTGCAGAGGTGGGACCAAGTCATTGTTTTGCAAGTCACAAGTAAGTCTCAAGTCTTTGCCCTCAAGTCCGAGTCAAGTCCCGAGTCAAGACAGGCAAGCCCCGAGTCAAGTCCAAAGTCAAGACTGGAAAGTTTCAAGTCAAGTCCTAAGTCCTGCATTTTGAGTTTCGAGTCCTTTCAAGTCCTTTTAACCACAGACTAATATATTAACACAGATTGTGTATGCTTTTCAAACGCTGTATTTATTTATTAAAACAAGTGCATTTTAAATTGCAGGAAAGAAAATTGTGCTGACATTGCACTTCATAATAGCACTATTAACCAGTCATTTTAAACATTAACTCATTCCTATACAGAACAAACACATTGAAAAATAAAGTGCAAATGTACTTATTTGTACAAAAGTGTTAACATTGAAAAAACATGACATATACGTGAACATAACAAAAAAGTTGTACTTTTTATATGTCAGGGCCCTATGCTGCATTGCATTTGCAAAAGACCAAATTAGCCAAGAGTCTGTCAGTCATTTGTGCACGATGGGGGCGTAGTATGATGCCACCATGGCTGAAAACTCGCTCCACTGGAGCACTGGAGGCAGGCACTGCCAAGACTCTCATGGCCACTCGGAACAGTGAAGGAAGAGTCTTCATGTTCAATGCCCAGAACAAAAGGGGGAGAGAGTTGTTTTGGGTTGGTGCACTACTTGTAAGTGTATCTTGTGTTTTTTATGTTGATTTAATTAAAAAAAGAAAAAAATATATATATATATTTCTTGTGCGGCCCGATACCAATCGATCCACGGACCAGTAGCGGGCCGCGGCCCGGTGGTTGGGGACCACTGAGGTAAACAACCAACAGTATGTCAGAAAGCTAGCTAAAACGGTACACATATTCATAATATAGTATACATTTTAACTGACCTTTATTTTATTATTTTTGTCTTTTTTTAGGTGGCTAAAATACGCGGTGCTGCTGACTGCCGTCTAACGTTACGTGTGATATATTGACTAACCCTGCTTAAAAAAAATCACTGAACAAAAAGTATGAATAAGGTAGTGAACTGCAACAGATTCCCGTGTTTGCAATAACGTTATAACGTTAGCAGTGAGTTTACAGCCTCACTGATTTAACTACACAGCAAATAAAAGTCACGTTACTTAGCCAATAAACGTTATCTTACATTCAAAACTTACCGTTCTTTGTGCAACTTCAAATGCCGGACGAAGTTGGAAGTTGTTTCCTCTCCATCAGTAATTTTCGAACCGCATGTGTTGCATATTGCAAACCGTTTTGTGTTGACCACCTCGTAATTTTTATACCCAAACGAAATTATTTTAGGTATCATTTTTTGTTCACTGGCGTGTGGTTTGGACATGTCTTCTTCGTTGGTTGTCCTGCAATTTGATTGGATGAATGCTGTGTGATGAAAACAAAGTAGATCTAATTTGATTGGCTGTTGTACTGAGACCACACCAGTTGACACACGCAGCGCTGATAGACAAGTACACAATGAAAAATACGGAGCGCTCCCGAATAACTTTTTCATCTTTGGGTTTTGGGGAAAGTAGCAAGTCATGTCAAGTCATGTCAATTCAAAAGGCTCAAGTCCAAGTGAAGTCACAAGTCATTGATGTTAAAGTCTAAGTCGAGTTGCAAGTCTTTTTACATTTTGTCAAGTCGAGTCTAAAGTCATCAAATTCATGACTCGAGTCTGACTCGAGTCCAAGTCATGTGACTCGAGTCCACACCTCTGCTTCCCTGCAATTGGGTCGTCCTCACCCTGCCTCCACATCCACAACCGGGACATTTAGCGTATATGTGATGTGATATTCTCTGATCAGAACAAATAATGCTAACATGATCTGTTCATATTATGAGATCCTGAATGTGTGTTGATTTGTGTTACCATAACAACACAGCACAGAAATACTTGATATTCTCTGTGCAAAAGTCTGAAGCTATCATAAGCAGCATTTTAATGACTACATCTACAGTGAAGTGAAGGGCATTATATTTATATAGCGCTTTTCTCTAGTGACTCAAAGCGCTTTACATAGTGAAACCCAATATCTAAGTTACATTTAAATCAGTGTGGGTGGCACTGGGAGCAGGTGGGTAAAGTGTCTTGCCCAAGGACACAACAGCAGTGACTAGGATGGCGGAAGCGGGGATCGAACCTGCAACCCTCAAGTTGCTGGCACGGCCACTCTACCAACCGAGCTATACCGCCCCAACAGTGCATCACTTTTTCCACATTTTGTTATGTTACAGCCTTACAGATCCATCAGTTTGGATGGGAAGTGTTGGTTTTCATCCAGGATGTCTCTATACATTGCTGCATTCATCCTAGTCTAAATGGTCTCTATTTATATAGCACTTTACTATACCTGAAATGATCCCCGGAGCGCTTTGCATTATACATCACATTCACCCATTCACACACTTGTGGTGGAAGAAGCCATGCGAGGCCGTAACCACGACTCTAGTCAGGAAGGTGACCAAGAACCTGATGGTCACTCTGTCAGAGCTACAGCAATCCTCTGTGGCGAGAGGAGAACCTTCCAGAAAGACAACCATCTCTGCAGCAAACCACCAATCAGGCCTGTATGGTAGAGTGGCCAGAAGGAATCCATTTTATAGTAAACATTTTGGCTAAAATTAAAGTCCCAATGATAGTCACACACACACTGGGTGTGGGGAAATTTGTCTTCTGCATTTGGCCCATCCCCATATTCACCCCCTGGGAGGTGAGGGGAGCAGTGAGCAGCAGCGTGTGCCACGCTCGGGAATCATTTGGTGATTTAACCCCCAATTCCAACCATTGATGGGTCCCATTTGTTGTAGTCTTTGGTATGACTCGGCCCGGGGTTTGAACTCACGACATCCCAGTCTCAGGGCGGACACTCTAACCACAAGGCCACTGAGCTGATTCAAAATGCACCTGAAAGACTCTCAGACCACGAGACACTAAATTCTCTGGTCTGATGAGACAAAGATTGAACTCATTGGTGTGAATGCCAGGCATCAAGGCCAATAAAGTGAAGCATGGTGGTGGCAGCATCATGCTGTGGGGATGTTTCTTTTTAGCACAGGAACTAGGAGACTAGTCAGGATAGAGGGAAAGATGAATGCAACAATGTACAGAGACATCATGCATGAAAACCAATGCTTCCCATCGAATCGGATGTAGGTTGAGAGGTGCCGCAAAGAGGAATGGGCAAGACTACCCAAAGATAAATGTGCCAAGCTGGTGGCATATTCAAAATAATTGAGACTTTAATTGCTGCCAAAGGTGCATCAACAAAGTACTGAGCAAAGACTGTGAATAATTATGTACATGTGATTTCCTACTTTTTTATTTTAATCACATTTGCCAAAAGCTCTAAAAAAAAACTTCACATTATTATTATAGGGTACAGTGTGTAGAATTTTGAGGACAAGAATAATTTGAAATAAGGCTGTAACAAAACAAAATGTGGAAAAAGTGAAGCGCTGTGAATACTTTCCAGATGCACTGTAACTAAAACATAGTGTTTGTCTGTCTGTCAGTTAACAGAATACTTCCGGTTCATGGAGAATGATGGAAGCATCTCCTTTATGCCATAGTAACCCAACAGGTAATAATACATTACAAGCTTCATTGGTTATGTGAGGGAGCTAAACTTGAAGCATGACCCCAGGATACAGAGACAGCAGGTGTAGTGCAGGTAAAATGTATTAATGACAGCAAGTGCAGCTACAAAAACGTATGCAGCTAAGAAGTGCGCAAAAAAAAAAAGTCTGCACTTGTTCTGGTAGCAACAAACAATGATCCAGCTGATCTGATTGGCAACCAGAGACTGGTAAAGGAGGCAACACTCAGGTCAGAGATGAAGCGGCAGGAAATGACAACACAGGAAGTGGACACACGAAAAGAAAAAGCGCTGGAACGGTAATAAAACCAGCACAGGAAGATAAACACAAGTCTACGAAACATAGTTTATTTGCCGCAATGGAGGCAAGGATTGCACAACTAAGAAATTGGTTTTACACTGCGGAGGGACATTAGCCGCCAGTGAGAATTCTACAGTACGTTGAGGGTGCCTTCGACCGCTTGTTGTTGTCAAATTTGTGGGACATGTGTCGTCAACATGCATTATCATGATATGACAATATTATTAAAAGCTCTATCGTCACCAAATTGATGTCATTCAATTATATATTGTCTATATCGCGCAACCCTACAAGTAAATATGCAACTTCATCATTTCCACCTCAGCACGTAATATCACCTCATGGCTCGTATATGTTGACTTATGTTAAGTTTTAATCAGCACATTAACTGCCCGAGTCATCACCACATGCTGCCTCGTTGTAATCACAGCATACGCTACTGATTGCAGAAACTGCATGACATCCTAAGTGCAGATCCAGGACCAGATGCACTGCATTTAACCCAAATGTGTAGAAAGGACTGTTCAGTGTGACCCAGAAAGATGCGGCATGCTGCAGTCGTCCAATCGGCCTGCGGCTGGAAGACGAGGGCCAAGTTTACTGTATTAATATCGCAGACATAAACGTGCAGCACGCTGGCTCGGTTTGTGTGTGCAGGGGGAAGAGCGCTATCTCCTCTTTTCAGATCTGCATATAATTAGTCTCAGTTGCATGCTGGGTAATGAAGGTAAATATCACAGCCATCAAACTGCCAGTGAAAGGTGTCCTGCTGATAGGTTGGTGCGTGGCTCCACAGCGACCTGTGGCATTTTGCACATGCAGCATAGTGAAGTCCATCCAAGCTGCTAAGTGCTTGTTCAACGTCCAAGGTTGACTTTTACAAGGTTTTTAGAAGCTGCCATGCTTAATTGTGACTTATAAAACAGGTTAATTGAATCAATGAATAATCTGGGATTTATTGCGCCGGTCCAAAATAATATTTTCAAAGTATAAAAAGAATGTGGAACATATTACATACAGCAGTATAATAATAGATTCACTAAGTACAGTACATGTATGATGTGGAAATTAAAGGCCTACTGAAAGCCAAAACTACCGACCACGCAGTCTGATAGTTTATATATCAATGATGAAATCTTAACATTGCAACACATGCCAATACGGCCGGGTTAGCTTACTAAAGTGCAATTTTAAATTTCGCGCGAAATATCCTGCTGAAAACGTCTCGGTATGATGACGTCTGCGCATGACGTCACAGATTGTAGAGGACATTTTGGGACAGCATGGTGGCCAGCTATTAAGTCGTCTGTTTTCATCGCAAAATTCAACAGTATCCTGGACATCTGTGTTGGTGAATCTTTTGCAATTTGTTCAATGAACAATGGAGACAGCAAAGAAGAAAGCTGTAGGTGGGAAGCGGTGTATTGCGGCAGGTGTTGTGCCGGATAACACAGCCGGTGTTTCATTGTTTACATTCCCGGAAGATGACGGTCAATCTTTACCATTGGCCTGTGGAGAACTGGGACAACAGAGACTCTTACCAGGAGGACTTTGAGTTGGATGCGCAGACACGGTACCATGAGTACGCATGCAGCTGCGGCTTCCAAACATTTGATCGCTTGCCCGTACGTGCGTGCCGCTATGTGCATGTCACGTACGTAACTTTGGGGACTTTGGGGAAATATATGTGCTGTATGAACTTTGGGGAGGTGAACGGTACTTTGGGCTGTGGGATTGAGTGTGTTTCCTCGTGCTCTTTGGGCATTTCCTCAAACGTCAGTAGAAGAGGACACAAAATAGAATACTGGCGGCTTACCTTCTTTTTCTCTTGTTCTTGAGCGCCATGTCTGCTCTTCTTTCTCCATTCTCCCGCAGGTTCTGACTCAGTCTTTCTCCCCTCAAGGGTGCTCCTGATTTTCTGTTTTGCAATTTGCTTGGAGTCTTTTCCCTTTTTTTATACATCCAAACTCCGACCAAAATCCTTGTTCTTTGAAGTCAGAACCATTAAAATGATCGCTGCAAAATACACTCCCCTCACTTGGTCTGTCCCATTTCGAAGGACAGGAGAAGTCCATACTTTCCTCATATTCCCAATTATTATCAGCTCAGTGATTAATGTTATATTAAAAAAATAACATTACTCCCCATGAACATACAGAAAAGTATTGTAAATGTGCATTATTGAGTATCGATTCCCGGGTGCCGAAAATTAGTATTGTATCGGTTCAAATGTAAAAAGTTGGCCACCCCTATCTACAGGACAATGACAAACTCACCATAGGACACACAAGACCTATGCTCATTAGAATACTGTTAAAAGAACATCTCTAATGCTCAGAGACAACATATTGTCTGTACGTTTGTTTTATACAAACCCCAAATCCAGTGAAGTTGGCACATTGTGTAAATCGTAAATAAAAACAGAATACAATGATTTGCAAATCCCTTTCAACCTATATTCATATGAATAGACTGCAAAGACAGGATATTTAATGATTGAACTTTGTTATTTTTTGCAAATATTAGCTCATCTGGAATTAAAAAAAGCTGGCACAAGTGGCAAAAAAGACAGAGAGTTGAATAATGCTCATCAAACGCTTATTTGGAACATCCCACAGGTGAACAGGCTAATTGGGAACAGGTGGGTGCCATGATTGGGTATAAAAGCAGCTTCCATGAAATGCTCAGTCATTCACAAACAAGGATGGGGCGAGGGTCACCACTTTGTCAACAAATGCATGAGCAAATTGTTTAAGAACAACATTTCTCAACGAGCTATTGCAAGGAATTTAGGGATTTCACCATCTACGGTCTGTAATATCATCAAAAGGTTCAGAGAATCTGGAGAAATCACTGCACGTAAGCAGCAAGGCTGAAAACCAACATTGAATGCCCGTGACCTTTGATCCCTTAGGCCATACTGCATCAAAAACTGACATCAGTGTGTAAAGGATATCACCACATGGGCTCAGGTACACTTCAGAAAACCACTGTCAGTAACTACAGTTCGTCGCTACATCTGTAAGTGCAAGTTATGCAAAGCAAAAGCCATTTATCAACAACACCCAGAAACGCTGCTAGCTTCGCTGGGCTCGAGCTCATCTAAGATGGACTGATGCAAAGTGGAAAAGTGTTCTGTGGTCTGACGAGTACACATTTCAAATTGTTTTTGGAAACTGTGGATGTCGTGTCCTCCAGACTAAAGAGGAGAAGAACCATCCCGATTGTTTAGACGCAAAGTTCAAAAGCCAGCATCTGTGATGGTATGGGGGTGTATTAGTGCCCAAGGCATGGGTAACTTACACATCTGTGAAGGCACCATTAATGCTGAAAGGTACATACAGGTTTTGGAGCAACATATGTTGCCATCCAAGCAACGTCTTTTTCATGGACGCCCCTGCTTATTTCAGCAAGACAATGCCAAGCCACGTGTTACAACAGCATGGCTTCATAGTAAAAGAGTGCAGGTACTAGACTGGCCTGCCTGTAGTCCAGACCTGTCTCCCGTTGAAAATGTGTGGCGCATTATGAAGCCTAAAATACCACAACGGAGACCCCCGGACTGTTGAACAACTTAAGCTGTACATCAAGAAAGAATGGGAAAGTTTTCCACCTGAAAAGCTTCAAAAATGTGTCTCCTCAGTTCCCAAACATTTATTGAGTGTTGTTAAAAGGAAAGGCGATGCAACACAGTGGTAAAAATGCCCCTGTGCCAACTTTTTTGCAATGTGTTGCTGCCATTCAATTTTAAGTTAATGATTATTTGCAACAAAAAAATACGTTTCTCAGTTCAAACATTAAATATCTTGTCTTTGCAGTCTATTCAATTAAATATAGGTTGAAAAGGATTTGCAAATCATTGTATTCTGTTTTTATTTACGATTTACACAACATGCCAACTTTACTGGTTTTGGGTTTTGTATATACATATACAGTATTTCATTGTATATAATATGTATCAGAATGTTGTTCATTCACCCTGAAGATGTCCTGCGTTACCAAGAGCAGAGTTTAAAGATTGAAATGTTCATATTTCAGCTACGGGCCAAATTGGAAATGTCCTCGGGGGCCCAACAAGAATGAGGGGGGAAAAAACTCAGTGTTTATGTGTGTGGGTGAGTCATGGACAAATATGATTGGCGGAAATGATGATAGGCCAAAATATGCAACAAAGTTGCGGTGAATGAACAAAGTTCATTGCTGCTCACACACTCCTCATAGTGGACTTTGTCTTAAGTTTTAAGGTGGTGAAAATAGATTTGTTGTCCTTTACTGACCAATTCCTCCAACTAAGTCGTTGACCCCTCTGTGTCTGAGCTTGCAGCGGGGCTACAGCCCCATGTCCCTAGGTGCACGGAGGAGGAGAGCTACACAGCTCTCAATCACTTGTCCATTTGGTTATGGTTATTGTTTAAGTTTATTACGAACATCCTACACAGATGCGCGAAAATTTTACTTGTTTGATCAACTTTGGATTTATTTTAGGAGCAAAATGCAAAATAAAGAGTTAAAATTTGTATTCACGTGCTCCTTTTTTTTTTGTGCACTACCTATTTCTAGTCACAAATGTGAGTGAAATGTTCGCACTGTACAGCCTATCCATGGTATGTTGTCTAACGAGGAAGTAGCTTTTCCAGGAAACTGAATGTTATGTTGCGCCCTATAAACTAAACTCATAAACTAAGCATTGTGCTTATTCGACACCAGCTGTTTAATTGTAACTTTCATCTTAGTTGTGGGTTTTTAACCAAATTTGGAGGTGTTGATATCGCCATGTAAAATCGCTAATGCTAATAGTAGCCTGTCTATTGAAAATCTAAGGTGAATTAGCATCAAGATAGCACATTTCGGAAGAGTGGAACCTTATTTTATGTTTGAGTGTTTTCTACAAACCATACCTGCTTTGTCGGTATTGAAAATTGCAACATTACTTCAAGCGAGTTTTGCTGAGTTCGCCCCGAGTGATTGTTTATGTGAAACTGTGTTGACCGGACGTGACGTGCAACAAAGTTATAGAAATGTGGCACATTTTGATTTCACGTGAATCCATACCCAATAGTACCGACAGACTTTGGTTGATGCCTCTAAAAGTAACACATTTTGGAATTTGGGGTTAAATCACCAAAAATGATTACCGGGCGTGGCGCCGGTGCTGCCTACTGCTCCCCTCACCTCCCAGGGGGTGAACAAGGGGATGGGTCAAATGCAGAGGACAAATTTCACCACACCTAGTGTGTGTGTGACAATCATTGGTACTTTAACTTTAACATTTGGTACTCATCCCTTGTTGTAATACACGTTTTCACCACTTGTGGCAGTAATGACAATAAGCAGAAGAAGTCTGGAGCTAAAGTCATAGAGAAGTTTCTTCATCACAAAAAATAGGATTAAAGTGGTGAAGCTGTATTGGTTTTTTTTTTGCACTCATTTTATTGTCAGTTATTCATTAGTAATTTAGTTTATGTATTTTAGCACAACAACATTGCATTTAAATGTATTTATATCACTTAGGAGTGCCTTCTTATGCAGTCGCTATGTTTGGTCAGAATTCTTCTAATCAGCCTGACTTAAGCCCAAAGTTTGTGTTACTAAATAATAATATTTGTGATTGACAAGGTTGTAAATTGTAAGTAGGTTAGACAGAATTATATAATACAAATACAATTTTAAGTAACATTACTAATTCAGTGCGAAAATTTGAGTGGGCACCTGTAGTGGAAAAGTTAAGCCCATGGGTTGAAAAAGTGAAAACCTCTGCTACCCACCATTTCCAGTAAATGTGGTAAATCCACATCATTTAAGTGGCCTGCTGTTTGTTCCTTCAATTTTGACAAGAAATTGTAATATCTGATCATGCAGCAGGATATTCAACACATTCTTAATAATGATTATGTGGCCCTCAATAAAATCAGTTTGACACCCCTGCATTCTCTTTTCAAAAAGAGAAACCACTTCTAAATATGTAATTTGTCATGCTTTGACGCTGCAAACTGTTTTGGGCCTTAATTTTGCAGGACTGTAAAAGAATGGATGCACCCTGTGAGTCGTGAGTGTTAAGCAGCCTAAAAGAGGCTAATTGGGCTCAAGAAGGCGATGCTGCTATCATGCACAGCAGCATCACTGAAGCACGTGAACCTTGATTCTTCATCTGGGAAGAAGTGTTGCACTATATTTGCATTACAGTGCCTCAAAGCAGGGGAGCATGCTGGAAATTAGCATGCTGTCACCTTCTGGCTGTCATTCAGAATGTTTTAACGTATAACCTCAACTCACAAAACGTTAATTAAGAAGTCAGGCATTAATCCGCTCCTCTAAACTGACACATTGAGGATTTAAATCCGTCATTGTGTGCCCTTCCAACCAGGATGGTCATCACATGTCCACAATATCGACATGAAAATGTGCATCTGTCTCAAGCAACATGCAAATTATAATTTAGCAAACTCAGCTCTCCTCTCATATTTAAATACAAACAGCTATTTGCTTTTTAGCTGTTTTTTTTTTGGTTGCTGCAGGCCCACCTCCCCCATAGTTGAGGAAGCAGTGCCCCCTTGTGGCACAAGCTGGCAATACATGCCACTAAAGGCCACACCATCCAACCCTTTATGGTGACTGTTCAGATGTGCCTGATAGGAGCTAAAAAGAGCAGATACAACATGGAATGTGACTAAAAGAGACTTCAAGAAAATGCTGCCTCGTATCTCCGAGCTGCTGTGATAGTACATTCCTTTTTAGCGGTGCGGCTAGAGAAACACACAAGAGGAAAATGATGAAACACACATGCAAGCCTGTCTGTTGCAATGTGAGCAGCCCTGGTCAGGCCTCAATAAAGCAGAAAAAGGCTACCTTCAAAAAATAGTTTATTTTTCTTTGCATCGGGAGGAGTATCAGTGCGTCCTATGGCTTGTGTACACACTTCCTGCAGGGGAGGGGGATCTTGAAGGCGCGGACCCCACCCATGTTTACCAAGGAGGAATGTTTGAAGCAGCTGCTACAGGAGGAGACGCTCTCCTTAAAGAAGGTGTGAGTGAGGAATGCTACTGCTGTTTATGACTATCTACTTTGAAACATTGCGCCACTCGTGCTTTAACTTTTCAAAAAGTTTCTTTCAGGACAGGAAGAACATTTTGAGGTGGATTTGCCCCTCAGCAATCCACCCTTCTGGAACCTAAATGGAAGTATTGTTTGTGAAAGAAGGCAGAATATTCTCCAGCCGGCTGCCAATGTTTTCTACACACGGACACAGTCTGTTAGGCGAACGTCACACAAACAACACACACATTTGTCCCCGTTCTTTCCCCCACTTTCACTCCATCCGGCGAGTATGTTTTTGACTCATCCGCGACGCACAAAAGAACAAATTTGGCATCATGTGAGATAATATCATTATTCCCCCCCCGTGCATGCTACTGGGATCCAAAGCTGTCAACGTCATGCCGGAGCAGCGGTTCGGGTTGAGGGATTGTTTACCACTTTTGAGACGTGGTGAGCGGGCGCGGGGAAAATAGCTCCTCCTTATATTTGGTATAATCTCTGCACGCTGCTGAGGCGATACCCAGGTTTCTTGGCTGGAGCGCCGCCAATGCGGGACGAAGCCAACAACAGTGCAGACGGGGGTGTGGGTACAGTAGACAGACAAGTATGTCTTATCTCTTCCATCAATAGGCTGTAATCCGGTACAATCATTGGCTGAGACATCATAAGGGAGGTGAACTGAAACAGGCGGTCCAGCACGCGCGCGCACAATCACAACATTCCTGCACACATTATTTATGCAGGAAAATATATTAACATTTGCATTAGAAAACAGTGCGAGGGCCTCAGTGTAGTAAAATAGCTCTTCTGTTGATACAAATATGATCCTTGTGGGCTGTCGTATGCAAATCGACCTCAACTAAATATCGTACAATGTTCCCACGGCTTCATGGGATTAGAGGCACTGAATTCTGTGTATCCCACGCCAATAAATGAAAGCCACCTCCGCAGGGTTAGAAGATGCCGTTTGAGGGTTAAAGGAGAAAATAAGGAGCATCACGGCCTCCGAGCAAACAGTCCAGCTGTCTGGCTCTTGAAAACCTCACCTCCACTTGCGCAAGTTTAAAAAGAGTAAAAAGAGTCAAATCCAACAGGCCTTTCTTCTTTGAAGCGGTTGCTAGGCAGGACAGCTGGAACAGTGGATGGTTCTGGAAGGGAAGGGCTTCACGTGTCCAATCCAAAAACCACCTGAGCTTCCCACAAGAGGGGAATGACGGTCCATTTCACAGCATGTTGTGGTTGAAGTGGCCCCGGGAGCTCAGTCCACTGGGCCTTGGAAGATGAGCTTGGAGCAGCCCTGAGCCAGGCTGAGCTGGGTGGCGCAGAAGGGGCAGGCGGCGTGGAAGGCGTGGGTGCCGTGAGGCAGCGGGATCTCCGACCAGTACTTCACGGACTTCTTCGAGCACACGTGTCCGCACGGCACGAAGGCGTGCGTGGGGGCGCCCGTGTCCACGTAGAAGGCGGGCTCGCAGCCCAGCCAGAGCGGCACGTAGGGGCCCACCATCCTGCACATGGGGCACTCTCGCTGGGTGTCGGCCTCCTGCTCAGACCGATGACCCCAGTTGTGGTAACCGTGCACGTGGCCGCACGCCAAGTACACCCACGGCTGCTTGTCCTCCAGGCAGGAGAGGGCGCGGCTGCGTTGGATGCTGGGGAAGGCGAGGGTGTTGAGACCCACAGGGCATTGGGGCCGCGCCGCGTTGATTTCCTGCCGAAGAGCCTCCAGGTGCTTTTGGGTGGGGGTGTGAAAAAGGCCTTCAGCCGTGCGCCACAGCAAGGTCGCGCCACACAAGTCCACCAGCGAGCCGTCCTGGAGGACATTACTCTCAATCTCCACCTGAAGAGGAACAGCGCACTATTACTAACGATATGATCGATACCAGGCAGCTATTTCATTTTATTTGTAGACATTCATTCTTAAGATGCTAAAAAAAAGTAAACATTTAAAATTAGATCGGTTTACTGCTCTTTATTTGATATATTATAGGATTTTGTCACCCACTAAAAGGAAGATTTCTGCCTTTTTTTCTTTTTCTTACTACCGTATTTTTTGGACTATAAGTCGCAGGTTTTTTTTCATAGTTTGGCCGGGCTCCAGTGCGACTTATGTTTTTTTCCTTCTTTATTATGCATTTTTCGGCAGGTGCGACTTATACTCCGGTGCGACTTATACTCCGAAAAATACGGTATTTATTTCTATTTCTATTTGTTATTTAATGTATCACTTGTGTTTACCCCAGTGGCATATTCTCTTAAAACTCCACCATGAACGCCAGCTTTACAGATGCCATGTGTACTGTACAGGTAAGTAATGGCGTTTACTAGGGACGCTCGATTGATTGAAGTGCAGCTGCTGCCTGATCGGCTCGGAGGAAAATCAACATCAACTCGGCTTTCAACAGCAAAGTGGTGCACTCCAATTTGGCTCAATTGCTTCAACACAATTAATTAACAATCAATTCGTAATGATCAGTGAATGTATTATGTAATTATTATGCCCATCCCTAATGTTCACCCTGGCATGGTTGATATGGGCTTTAGTAGACGCCATTAGTCACTAGGTTGTCAGATTTATATTGTCTATTCAAGTGTACAATACAATCTGTTGGGACATGGTGTACTTGTGCAAAATTGCAAATTAAATTGAGAATGTCTCCCAAATTCCAATTCCATTCTGTGAATTTGAATTGAGTTTGGAAACAGGAAGTAGAATTCCAGTTCGAATTGAACTAAATTTAGAATTCCATGAAATTCTAATTGATCATTTCGGTGTATTTCAGAATCCCCACATTTCACAACCATTTCAAACCGTACCTAAGTCAAAATGTTCAACTCATTCAGGACATTTGGCATGCTATGTACCTGTCCTGCTAGGTGTTTTAGCAAAAAATTTTGGTATACACTAAAAGTCATGGATATTGTTACTTGGTGCTTGTCAGCATCCTAAAAGGGGAACTGCACTTTTTTTGGAAATTTGCCCATTATTCACAACCCTTATGTAAGACAAGCACACATGTTTTTTTTTCTTTATTAATTCTAACTAGTGAAAACATGCGAGGAAAAAGCCTGCTCTACTCTGGCAATAAAGCGCTTAAAAACATCCAAACACCTCCATCAAGGTTTTATATCCATGATGTAAGTATATATTTAATGTAGCACATTCATAACATGTACAATGTGCATATTTTGCTCATTTTAAGCATACGGCAGTGCATTCATTCAAAAAACACACCACAACAATCACTTTTGTCTGCTGTCATTAGGATGCTGACTGATAGGATGTTGATATATTCCCGTTTAGAGCGAGAATGACTCATGATCCTCGCAAAAAAACAAGAAGGGGGGGGAACGAAGCATCTTTTTGGGTCTTTTACGACATTTCGGATCTAAGTTAGCTGTCAAAGTGTGCCAACTTCTTAGTTTATGTCCACATCATTTCACTATCAAGGTGAGAGGCATGATTTATAATCTAGAATTAACTTTCACAAGCTCCATGCGGGAAAGCAGCTCACCAGCTTATGTCAATACAGCAGAATGAGGAAGTTACCTCTGATCAATACGCCACTAAATGTAGGTCCTTAACGTTAAGATATTATAATAACAATATCACTTATACTTAGGTAATATTTAGTCCATGAAATATAAATGGAGTATTGTTGGCACTTTTTGGATGGTGATTTATTGGGTTTTATGGTCAGAAAAGACGCAATGAAGACATGCTCCATTGTAAGCGGACTTTTATTTACGAATTAGAATGCATAAAAAAAAAAGTGTTCTTGTCTCTCATAAGGGTTGTGTATTATAAGCAAAGTTCCAAAAAAGTGCAGTTCACCTCTAACTGTTATGGAACAGTCATGGATATCATTACTTGGTGCCATCTTGCGAACATGATAACTGTTAGCATATTAGTCAGTTTTGTAGGTATAAAAATCATGGATATTATAACTTGCCGCGCCATCTTGCTGGCATTGTAACTGTTAGCGTTTTAGACAAAAGTATAAAACCAGGGCTGCTAACACTCACGCAATTGGCGTGAGCAGAAGGGCAGAAGAGGACCCTTGTTTTACTTTTTAAGGAGAAACTGCACTTTTTTTTTTAATTTTGTCTGTCGTTCAATCATTATGAAACACAATGTATGTTTAGTGCATTCTTAATAGTAAATAAATGCGTTTAAAAGTCCGCTTACAACAGAGCCTAAGGGAGCCGCGCTATTCTGCCTATAAAAGCCCTTAGAAACATCCAAACACCTCCATTAGGGTTTTCTGTACATGATGTAAGTATATAGGTAATGAAGTAACAGACATATTTAAAATAACATTTAATATTTACATATTTGGATCATTGTAGAAATATGTGGACCGTTGATTTAATAAAACTCATCACGTTTTCTTTTTCCTTTGACAACATCACTGATTACTGCTCACTGCAGACTTTATGAGACCCAACAAACATTTATCGTAATTTATCATACAATGTCTGCTGGGATTAGGATGCCGACTGATAGAATATGTTTATATTCCCATTTCAGATGAAGAATGACTCATAGTCCCTGCGGAGAAAAGGAGGTGGGACCAAGCGTCTTTTTGTGTCGTTCTCGTCACTTCCGGGTTTAAGTTGGCTGTCAAAGTGTACCAAGTTGTCGGATTACATCCTCATTCTTCTACTATCCAGGTAAGAAGCAGGATTTATGATCTAGAATACATTTACAGGGAGCAAGGAAACAGCAGACCACGCGATGTAAAGATAGGGACACACAGCAGTGATCACGTCGCCACTAAAAATAGTTTGTCTGCGTTAGCGCTTATAATAAAAATATCACTAATATTTAGTTAATATTCAAGTCACAAAATGCACTTTTTGGATGGTTATTTATCGGGTTTTATATCCGGAATAAAGGACGTCTAATTGGCTCCGCTGGGAGCAGACTTTTATTTACGAGTTAGAAAACATTAAAAAAAATACATTCGTCATGTCTTTCATAATGATTCTGAACAATCGGCAATATTTTAAAAAAAGTGCAGTTCCCCACAAGAAAATGGATAATGTGCAGTATCTGTATATTATCATGCAACATTTTGCACCTTTTTCTTATCACTACTGTTGCTATATTTATCGATGATGCCTCATTATCTTATATACACAGAACAAGACTGAGCTTTCAGACTCAAATTCACAGCATCTAAAACCAAGAAACCAGTGCAGTATCAGCACATAATGGATTATGCCTTATCTCATTATGTAATAACGTTTTCTAAACACATTTGTGGCACCACCCACTTTTAACAAAAAAAGAGGGAAATGATCAGTTTCAAAGAAATTTCCTACAAGTTTTTTTTTAACCTCACACAGTTTAATTTCTAGATGAGTAGCAGTGTGACAAATGCTCCTTCTTGATTCTCAGAACGACAGACAGAAAGCATAACTGACCGAAAAGTAACTGTTGTAATGTCTCTCCTGAAGGGATGTTGCAAAGATTGATAGACAGAAATACACCTGTGTTGTGATGCTATAATGTTTGAATGATGCTAGTTTATTTGAGCTACGCTGGATCACAGGACTTTCTCCCTCCATTCTTTGCATAGGATTGTCACTAATCATTGCAAGTCATCTGGAAATTCCAGGACTAACAATACAAGCTTTGAAAAAAGCAAGAGTTGGTGGCGCAAATCAAAGAGGGGCCATAGATACACCGTTATTGCAGATGGTTCCAATGACACAGGTATTTCTAAGCTCAATTACTGACTGTTTTTGTCATCCACAATGACTTCTGGCATACTTAAAAAAAGAACATCTATGCCTATTAAAAAAAGGGGGGTGCGAAGTTGTCTTGTATGCGGACATTGCAGGACGCGAGAAGATGATTCTGACATTCATGCTGAAAGCACCTCAACAGAATAAACGTGCACAAGATGAGCAATGCTTTGTCCTGTCATGTTCTTTGTTTTGCCTGGGTGTACTGTAAAGCAGTGGTCCCCAAACACCGGGCCACGGACCGGTACGATTGGTACCGGGCCGCACAAGAAATTGAAAAAAATAAGTTTATTTTTTTTAATTAAATCAACATAAAAAACACAATATATACATTATATATCAATATAGATCAATACAGTCTGCAGGGATACAGTCCGTAAGCACACATGATTGTATTTCTTTATGACAAAAAAATAAAAAAATAAACATATATTCAAATACATAAGCGGGCTTTCCAGATGAAAGTTTGCGGAGTGAAACGGTAAATTTTCTGTATTTACTCAATTTTTTTTTAAACTAGCTATCTTATTAATGAGTTGTGTTTCCCCCATATTGCATGTGTTTTGGGGGTTTGTGTGCATTTTGAATTTGACAAAATACCCAGGTCAAAAATTGGTGGTCAACGAGGAGATGTGTGTATCCCAGCACAATATAAATAATATTACCTTGAGCAACACAATTAATTTTCGCCACCTCATCGCAGTGTTGGCCCTGCGATATGGTGGCGACTTGTCCAGGGTAAACACCCTGCCTTCTGCCCGAGTGCAACTGGGATAGGCTTCATCATCTTTTTGTCACTTTCAAAAAAAAAAATTATATATATATATAGAGAACATAACCTTGGTGTCCTCAATGGTATAGTTAAGACCATGGTTGCATGTGTTTTTGGAATTTATGTGTTTTTGGAATTTATGTGTGTTTGGGACATTGCTGTGTTTGTCCCCGTCAGCCACTGTACTGCAGAGTACCTCTTTCTTTTAATACCAGGACCCCATTTTTTATGGGACACACACAAAAATCAACTTTTGGTACGTTTGAATAGGATGACACATAATAATATAAACATATAGGATGTGTGGTGGTACCGACGACTATGCCAATCATACATTTCCACCGCATGCTATGAAGTTTAATTCCTAAGTTTTCTCACAAGTTGGCAGCCCTGATACAACTAAAAATCATCGATATTGTTCCCAAGCGCTATCTTCTTAGAATGGGATCTATTAGCATATTACGTTTTGGAATGATAGCATAGGTATAAAACTAAGTCCTAAATAGGGATGTCCGATAATGGCCTTTTGCCGATATCCGATATTGTCCAACTCTTTAATTACCGATACCGATATCAACCGATACCGATATCAACCGATATATGCAGTCGTGGAATTAACACATTATTATGCCTAATTTGGACAACCAGGTATGGTGAAGATGAGGTACTTTTTTTTTAAAATTAATAAGATAAATAAATTAAAACATTTTCTTGAATAAAAAATAAAGTAAAACAATATAAAAACAGTTACATAGAAACTAGTAATTAATGAAAATGAGTAAAATGAACTGTTAAAGGTTAGTACTATTAGTGGACCAGCAGCACGCACAATCATGTGTGCTTACGGACTGTATCCCTTGCAGACTGTATTGATATATATTGATATATAATGTAGAAACCAGAATATTAATAACAGAAAGAAACAACCCTTTTGTGTGAATGGGTGTAAATGGGGGAGGGAGGTTTTTTGGGTTGGTGCACTAATTGTAAGTGTATCTTGTGTTTTTTATGTTGATTTAATAAAAAAAACAAAAAAACAACAACAACAACAACAAAAAACGATACCGATAATAAAAAAATAAAAAGATACCGATAATTTCCGATATTACATTTTAACGCATTTATCGGCCGATAATATCGGCCTGCCGAAAGTCCTAAATATTGTTTCTTTAAATTTTGGAGTATGGTTGGGAAATACTTCATTTTCCAGAATGCTTTAATATATCCAAGTATTCAAAATGGAGGGTATTGGTGTTTAATTTTAAAGTATTACAAGTATTGAGGCCAAAACCTTTGTTAAACATGACAACGTCTTCCTGTTACTTGGCTATAAGGAATTTATTTTATTTTGTAATTAATTTAATTTCTATAATTCCAATTCAACATCCTGCGGGGTGGAGTCAATTCAATTGAAATTCCAACTTGGAGTTTTGCACAAGCCTTGTTGACCATCAGGGCGGAAAATACTATTTAAGTAAAAACACTATATTGATGAGGTTTGAGACTATCCCTTAGAGTGCTTTAAAGAATCACTAAGCTCAGTGTCAATGTGTAGCAACCACTAACCAGTTTGCCTGGAGTCTGTGCAGAGCGTGTCTCTCTCAGGGTGTAAACATCCCCACACACTGAAATCTCTCGCCATACGCCGGGCTTGGATTCCTCTGTGAAGCCACCTTTGGGGTGCATCACCAGCACACCATTGGTTGTCAGGCCATCCATGTGACCATCAGGGTTCTTCCATTTAGCAGCTTTTTCCTGAGAGCAAGGAGGAAGAATAGCCCATGTAAACTGGAGCTGCACGATTTTGAAAAAAAAAACAAACTAAAAGTAATTGCGCTTTTCTGTCTAAAATTGTAATTAAGATTTGATTTGAGATTTTTATAATCTTATACATAAAACTGCATTAAAACTGCAAAAATAAAGAGTGAAGGAAGATGTTACTTCTGGACTGTCATTCAACATTCTTGTTTCAAGATGCCACACACTAGAACAATATGCAATAACTTACTTTAAAAAATATTTGACTTCATGTAGACAGACTCCGAGCTTTTGTCTACATCTCTTAAACTGAAGAAATAACCGACAAAAACTATACAGTGTTTATAGTGTAATTATAATATATATTAATAATGCAAGCAACCATTTAAAAGGGTATAATAATTCTCATTACTGTAGGATTCTTCACCACTGTACTGTAATTGAAAGGTAAATATATTTGTTATCCTAAATAATTAAACAAACAAACCAAAAAAATGTAAGCAAAAATGTTAAAGTGCATTGTCTTCCAGTTGGAAAAACTAGGTCGGACGTTGTCTTTTTGATTGTTGATCACGTGATCACGGCATTCTCGCTCGTTCGTCCATGTTGATGGGCTCATTTTGTCCATCTGATTTGAAGCTGATAAATTACCACAACAGGAATCGCAGGTAAAGAGGCTGTCTGTCTGTGCTTCCTGTGTGTGTAATGCTGGTGGTCTCGCTCTCCGCCCACCGAGACAAAGATTGTGGATGACTGAAAAAAGGGCTCACTGCGTTCAGGTAATTTTACTGTTAAATAAACACGCCCCGGTGCTTATAACGATGCAGACTCTTTTCCCTGTTTGAAGCAAGAGGCGAACAAATGCCAGGCTCAACAATTCTGTATGCCAAACATGTCGGTCACTCAAATGCTGGTGACGGCAAAGAAAAAAATTGCGGTTACGTTATCACACTAATTAAAACCTCAATGTCGATGATTCGGTGACGATTAATCGTGCAGCCCTAATGCGAACTATTAGATTTTCCAGTTGAATTTAATGAACATAGTATGTATTTCCAGCTGTAAGTCATTGTAAAAGGCAGAATATAGAGTTTTCAGTGTATACAATCCATCTGTTTTAGCATGACTTATTGTTTTGAATTGCACAAAGTTCATACAGGAAGATTAATAAGGTTATAAAAAATCTTACTAAATTTTCATTAGCGCACATTAATTGGCAAGTACACACTACATATTTATCTTTGAGAGTACTCTAACAAGTAATTACCCCAAGGAAGATATTCTTGGAAGAGTCAAACCCGGCTGCGTAGATACGAGCCGTGTAAGGAGGGTTGCGCTCACAAACGACCCGACAGGCAAAACGTGAGATGGTGCTCTGTGTGATGGGAGTCTCCTCGCCCTCTTGGCCTCCCGCTATGGTGTCTGTCACCACAAAGTCGATGGGACTCTCAGTGGAACGGCCAATCTATTTGAAACAAGCAAACAAACAAAAACACAAGACATGAAATAATTAACTACTGTAATGTAATGTAGTATTTATATACTGTATGTATGGTGAACTTTTCACCTCAATTTTGGGGATTTTGTGACATTTTATTGCACACACATTCATGCTGCTGTGTGGTGAGCAAAAAGGGCAGACATGCACTTTTTTCATAGTATTTATTCAGCAGCACAAGTATAAGGGCAAGCCGGTTGTATTTTCTATAATCACACATTCATAAACTGAATATTTACAGAAAAAAATATGGTAAAATAGGTTCTTTTTTATATTCAACACTTTCCTGGAACACATGCTGTGTTATTGTTTATTTGACTATGTGTTTCATTAAACACATACAATAAACATGGATGGTCATCATTCGGTCAATGTAGATTAAAAATGAGTCGTGGATTCATTGTGGGGGCAGTTAACCGCTGTCAAAAAATATGCAATATATATTAAAATATTTTCTTTTGAAATGAAAATATTTGTCTTCCAACTTAGTGCACACACAATACAAACATGCAAGTGCTAAATCTAATTATTTGGTCTTGATAATCCATTTGACTATTTTTTGTAATTAATTGAAACATGCATTTTTGTGTTCCTCATCATTCCCTCAATGTGCTCTGAAATGCACATGTAATTTTGTTTAAAACACTGTCAAAGGCTATTTAAAAAATCTGCAAAAATCTTACAGGAATGTTTTTTTTTACCTGAAACATGTCCGTGTCTTTATCATAGCTGTACTCCACCACCACTGTGTGGTTCCGAGACAGCGTGTATGAGATGCTGTGTTGGCCTTTAGAGTTCACGGCCTAAAACATAAAACATAAAAAAACAACTTACCACCACAAAAGTTACTGCATTGCATACTTAATGGTAACAGCAAGGTTGTGCATTCATTGTAAAGACAGGAAACAAGCTTCAATGTTTATGTGCTTAAGGTTTTCAAACAAGAACTTCTTACGCAGTCATAGCGTTGCTTCAGGCGTCAAGTTACGACTAAAGGGAACAACAAACCCAACGATACATTGCTGCACTTCTTGGCATCTAGTTCTCTTCATGACAAAAGGTCTGGAGCAGAAGTATGTGGAGGAGGAAGCGAGAAATGTGTGCAAGGTAACACTGCAACAACAGGGACAATAAACCGCCCACTGGCCTCAGTTAGCACTAGCTCGGCGACCCTCAGCACTGCCTCTGTGCAGCTTGGATGCACTCAACTCACTGACATGTTACCACATGCAACTATCATCCTGCTCTAATCTACA
This sequence comes from Nerophis lumbriciformis, assembly GCF_033978685.3. Taxonomy (NCBI): domain Eukaryota; kingdom Metazoa; phylum Chordata; class Actinopteri; order Syngnathiformes; family Syngnathidae; genus Nerophis; species Nerophis lumbriciformis. The sequence continues at coordinate 36,117,088 of NC_084555.2, forward strand.
AATCCGCCCCCTCACCCCAAACAACCAACCCCCTCTTTATCATGTGCGGGAGCAGAAGAGGGAGAAAGTGGGTCAACGTGCCACCACTTTCAAGTTGTAACAACTGTCATCGCACGTGGGCTTCCCTCACAAACAAATGGTGTTACACCTGTTCAACGGCAAATAAAATGCAAGCAAGAGATATTTTTTATCCGTCAAAATATTCATGCACAGAAATTAGTGCAAAGATTCAAAACTAAGACTACAGGTGAAGACTGGAATAGGAGGCTGGCATCATGGGAGCTCTTTGTTGTGACTTCATCACACGTTCACATGGACTTTCATTTGTAAATTGGTCCCTTTCATTTTCACACGTGTCGTTGAAGTCCTTGTTGACATCCATCCATTTTCTACCGCTTGTCCCTTTTGGGGCACGCTCTCCAATTTGACCTTTGGCCAAAGGCTGTGAGCCTTCCATACACTAGGGGGCGACAAACCTCGAGGGTCTTACGGATAACATACAGTAACTTTCCACATCCATCCATTTTCTACTTGTCCCTTTTGCGGTCGCGGGGGGGTGCTGTAGCCTATCTCAGCTGCATTCGGGCGGAAGGCGGGGTACACCCTGGACAATCCCATATTGTTGGTAATATTTTATTGTGTGTTTAAATGACGTCTGCCTTTCTTTTGGACGTTAAAAAAGCCTCCATTTATATTCTGTCCTTTCGAATAATCAGTTAGTGAGTGGAACTAATAAAAATGGATAAAATCCGGCCTGCAGTTCAGTACCGGGAACTTTAAGTACTGCACGGTTTCGGGAATAGAGTGCACATGAGAGCGGCGGTGTGTGGATGTTCTTTTATGTTTGGTGGCAAACAGCAGATACTTTTTATTTTCTTTCAATTAAAATGATGATGAGCATATTTGAGAAAAAAAAATTCAGGTTATGGCATGCAGAAAACTTTGTTTATATAAATATTTTTTCCTGAAATGCGCATTGGGGCTATAAAGTTTGGTTCATACAATTATTCAGTCAATTAAAACAAACCTATTGATAAATTACTCATTAACATAATTGAAAGCTGAAGCCCTAATATGGACATTCCATTCTTATGTCCCTATGTAAAGTATGAATAACTGTGTTGACTGAGGATATTTTTCTCCCTCACTGAAATACATTTGAGAGACATAATACTTCACGGCTACGTTCACACCGCAGGGTTTGGTGCCCATTTTGGAATTTTTGTTAAATCCGACCTTTTTACTGCAGTCGTTCACATTGCCAAACAAAAAGATTAAAATATTATGTGACTTCATTGTATGTCTAAATAAAACGGAATGAGTCATTAAACTGAAGCATATTCACACAAAATGTGACGTGGTGTTTACGAGAGTAAACACCGCCCCAATTCATGTTGGTGTCAGTCGTGTCCCATTTGTGAGAATTTCAAGGGATTTTTGCAACTGGAGTCAACATTTTTTATGAAGAGGGCAAGAATGTTAGCTATAGTAGTTTATGTGGCAGCGAAACAATTGTTTGTACAAGGGAGCGTGTGGGTGAGGAGGCAGAGCAGTGGGACATTGACCTAAGTATATGTTAATCACTTCTAAAACATTATCTTTTCACCACTGACCGCTTTCTGCTTCTTTGTCCACCATTTAATTTTGCGCTGGTTTGTTTTGGCGAAAAATTGTGATATTGGTCACCTTAAGACAGTGCTTCTCAATTATTTTCTGTTATGCCGCCCCCCTTACTACCCACTATAAATAGTATTTGTCTATAAAATTGTTAAAAGTACACCTCTGCAGAACATTGTATCCTTATTAACATTAAAGAAAACAATAAAACATAGATCACCTTAAAACAAATAACTTTAATAGTTTGTAACTGAAAAGATTTAAAGCTCAATTTGGTTTCAATTTGCCTGAAATTAAAAAATTATATATCCTTTTTTAAACTTTAAACTTTGACCGACTTGAAGACCACGTATTGGTCTGATGAACGTGACCTGATCATTCTGATATATATCAGATTTATATTCACATATGAAATAAGCCTGGGTCTGATTAAAAAAAAAAGGAATCGAATGGTATACATTGATGTGAAAAAATCAGATACTGAACATGTCACATACGGACAAAACAAATTGGAACTGACCTGTGGTGTTAACATAACCTTTATGCTTTCTACCGCTGTTATTGTTGTTTTCGACTAATCGCAAACAAAAAACTCACTTCTGTTTTCAACTTTAAGTAATATATTGTATGAATGCACATACTGTATATAGTCTATTGTTTACACACTATTTAGCCATAATTACCGTAATTTCTCAAAAGAGGTGAGGGAAATCATTTATTTTAGATGCATCGCAATTCGGACATGGAAGATTATAGAATCCATTAGTAAATTTGAGTAACTGATAATCGATGTACAGTATTTATTGTAAATAAAGTAATGCAGACAGTTACAATTTGGCTGACTGCAGCTAGCCACCTGAACGAGAGCTCCTTTATTATTGGGCACTTATGGTCCAGTTTTGCACACATTTTCTTAAATACAATAAATGTGGGAATTCATTTAAAGGTTTCTTACTCCAAATAAATTGGGGTTTTTTAAGTTGCAAGTGATAAACGCTTATTTAGTGGAACAAAAAGTAAAACTGCATCATTATACATAAATTAATGATGCATCATAATACATTTTTAATTGAATCGTAGCTCCTGAATCATAATCGAATCATGAGGTGCCCAAAGATTCCCACCTCTATTCAAATATCATAAAATTGTTCCTCTGCTTTAATTTGAAAAACACGCATTCAAATCGCCTCTCTGCATAAGCGTTACAACTGGTCGTACACCTGATCGACCCTAAAATGGAGTTGGCACTCGGCATAAAGCAAAGACAGAAAGTTCAAGAGAAAGGTATTTCAAGTTAATTAATGCATTTCTTGTTCGAGTCCATGAACCCTAATTTCGACATTACTACCAACAGTAAAGAAACTGGACTCTAAATTGTACATACTGTAGATGAATGTGACTGTGAATGATTGTTTTTATTTGCCCTGTGATTGGACCTGCTAATTTTCACTAGCCTGTCAATGAGCTGGTCTGGTTTACATTAGCATTAAGCTAGCAGCATTAGAGCCAGCCTTCCTCTTGTACAACTATATTGCTTTTTTCAGTTTATTCCAAACTGTATAATTCATTTTATGTGATTCCTACATGTTAGTGCGCTTCATGCGTAAATTGATGAACATTCCTTTGTGTACTTAGTTTTTCAGTGACTTCATTGTGGTGAATACAAATAAACCACCTCAAGTATATTTCCCTCATCTATAATTCAAATAACTCTTTACATTTTGGCAAACTAAATTCCAACAATAAGGGAGGGCAACGTATGGTGTAGCCAGTGTTTCATTTCACAATAAGCAGCATCAATTGAAAAATAGAGTAAAACAATATAAGAAAAAATATACGTTATTAACGTTAACACATGTTTTTTTGAATATACAGTACAGGCCAAAAGTTTGGACACACCTTCTCATTCAATGTGTTTTCTTTATTTTCATGACTATTTACATTGTAGATTGTCACTGAAGGCATCAAAACTATGAATGAACACATGTGGAGTCATGTGCTTAACAAAAAAAGGTGAAATAACTGGAAACATGTTTTATATTCTAGTTTCTTCAAAATAGCCACCCTTTGCTCTGATTACTGTTTTGCACACTATTGGCATTCTCTCGATGAGCTTCAAGAGGTAGTCACCTGAAAGTGTTTTCATTTCACAGGTGTCATAGTTTTGATGCCTTCAGTGACAATCTACAATGTAAATAGTCCTGAAAATAAAGAAAACACATTGAAATGAGTAGGTGTGCCCAATCTTTTGGCCTGTGCTGTATGTAAAACATTTGTTTGGCCTTTTTAAATAAAATATATGCATAATTGCTGTATAAATTATTCATGACATCATAAATATGACATGTTGAACACATCCCCACCACAACTCTAGCCACGCCCCCACCATCACATATATATTGACAATATGGGGAAAACCATGATTGTTATTTATTTTATGTTATGTATTTTTAACTTGCATCCTTGTAGGTATAAACAGCCCTCATCTTCTTTGCTTGTGAATTTAGTTATATTAGTAAGCGCTGCACCGTGGTCCTCCACAGAGACTGGCTCATGCGTAGGAAGCATGCTCCTATGATAGCTCGATCGAAGTGTTTACGTGCAAAAGGGAACAGGTTTTCAGATGCACAATGCAGGTATGTTAAAACAAATTTTTTTTAAAGTGAGAAACAAACTAATTCAAAGGTGTTTACACATGTTTTTAAAAGCGAGTCTCAAGCCAAGTTATGCAATAGTTTTACTTATTTAAATGTACTCAGAGCGGGCTAGTAGACTTCTGTGGAAAAGTAAATAAGGCTCACTTCTCTCAGCTTCTTTCTGCTCCTCTCTAATAAGGCTTCTCTTAAAATAAAGTTTAACATGCTACTTTTTTCTTTTGGGCTATTTTGGACCCTTGTGTAGGGCTTGGAGTCGAAGGTCAGCCAACTGTGACAACTTCCTGCTCAGCTCACTCTCATGGTTCTGAGTTTGGCTGGTAGCAGCGTGTGTGGCAGGGACGCAAAAGAGGAGGTGGCGTTAATGCGAATGTTAACATGTTTCTTACTGTTCAAAAAAAGACAACGAGAGAAGCAACTAGCAGAACAAAACCGTAAGAGTCGAGTTCCACATGGTGAGAGTAACATGAGCCTGTGGGCCTTTGGCCAGGGAGCTTAACTACCAACAAGCTAGAATATTGGCCTCCAGGAGGTGCAAAGGTAAGCAATTCCTCTGTTGTTTTTAGCAGTGCTGTTCAGAGACCAAAGGCAGGAATGCAGGAGACCCAACGTGTTCTACTGGACCAAGCGGTTTCTGGCAGCCTCTTAGGAGAAAAGATAAGCTATGAGGCCTGGCAAAGAACGAGTGTTAGTCTACTGGAAATGTCAACATCGAGGTCTGCAAACAATATGGAAGCCACGATACACATTCCATACTATTCAGTGAGCAAAAGTGCATACACATGGGACTACTTAAGGACTTAAACCAAAGCAGATCTCACTGGTGTCTCACCTTGCTGTCTTGGGGTGTGTTGAGGATGTGCACTGTGCTTGGCTTAACACCGTTGGCTTTGGTCCTCTTGTATAGCGCAAATCTGCTTTTCCGTCTACCGCGATCTCCATTGGGCAGAGAGCCATTGTACCTGTCATTGATGGGGGTCAAGGAAAGGACAGCACATTCACGTTAAACAAATTGTAATTAAACAGTTTTGGAGTAGCATTAGGATCTGTCAAAAAGGAATAACAGGCATAATTCTTGTAATCATATAACAAGTAAACCGAGAGAATTAGAAACGTTCGCTGTGTTCGAAAAGAAGCTTTGCCAAGCTTCGGAAATCTAGCACACCCTATTAGCAAACTAAGCAGTACCTTGGAAGCGCTTGCTTATTACATAATGCACTTTGTGATTTGCTTTAGTGTGCTCGGCGTAAAGTGCAGCTGTTTAATGTGTGTCCCGCTTCCAGGAGCAGCTTTTGGGATGCCTGTCAGGTTTGACTGAAATAACTGGAGTACACTCCCTTGTAGCTGTTCTTATTAAGCCGCTAACACGAGCAGCCTTTTTGGAAGCCTTGTTTGCTCCGATATACCTGATCCCATCCAGGTGCACACCAACGGTCATCCGCAATCCACCAACTGATTCATACAGCTGGGACACCCCATGCTTTACTCCCATTCAACACACACATGACCAGAATGACATCTTGACATAAAAACAAGGGCATCACATTGACAAACTCACATGGTGGTACTAATTATGGGATTAAACTGTGAATACGTATAGCTAAACATGAGTGAAGCTTTAGCAGCAAGGAACTCCTACTGACTTCCACCTGTCCCGCATGTCCCCACACGGCTGACCAGCGGTGGAAACACATGGTCCTAATCAACCTACAGCGCAAAGCTGGGTTGTAGGAGAAGCCACCCACAGAGACCTATTGAGGTAATGGATGAAACTATGGACAACACTAACAAGCTATAATTTCATTTCATGTACAGAGAGACTGCAAGAGATCAAAAAAAGTATGTCTTGTGACTTGTGCCTTATGAAAATGCACCAAGGCAGCTTTTGGGGTCAATGTTGATGATGTGCATTTACAAGAAAAAGGTATAAAAAGGTCATAAAAAATATTTCTTTATTTAAACTATTTTACCTAAAATATTTATTGAAGCCATAAAGTGTGTTTTATCCAATTACTCAAACAAATTAATGGATAGATTATTTGATTACTAAAATAATCGATAGCTACAGCCCTACTAGACGTCACAAAAACAAACACACACACTAACTATAACATATCCTGTTGCTGTGCCTGCAGTATTACGCTACATCAGGGGTCGCCAACCCGTCAATTGCGATTGACCAGTCGATCTTTGGGACCCTACCGGTTGATCGCGAAAATATTAGGAAAAAAATATATTAATATGACATCAATGACACCTCCACCCGGAGAATCACCAACAGACCCCCCAAAAGGCACGCCTTTTGACCCCTGAACACGCCCGCATGCCTCTGCGTCTCTCTCTTCAGTCTAACATCAAGCCGCTCGTGCGCAAAGGCAGTAATGTATGATAAAACAAGGTGGCAGCTAAAGAAGGACTTTTTTATTTCGGGTGCTGACGTAAAAAAACATGTGACTCGTGTCCCATATGTAACCAGAGCAAATATACTACAGTACTAAGACTATAGTGGCCATAAACGGTTAGCTTTTACAGCAGGGGTGCCCATAGTGCAGCACAGGGGCCATCTGTGGCCACTTAATTGTCTTTGCCCCGAGGCACAGAACAAAAAACAACAAAAAACACCAGCAAAAATTGAGAAAACAGCAAGAAGGACAATGAGAAATGTTGACATCAGCCAATAACGACACAAAGCTTTGTCTTAAAATAAAAAAGAGAAAACAAAACAAAAAAACGCACACACATTATATATAATACACACACACACACACACACACACACACACACACACACACACACACACACACACACACACACAAATAAACATAGTTGACGCAGGGGGTAGATCTTGCTTTGGTTTTGGCTGAGACCAGGGATCTTGGGCTCGAAAAGTTTGGTGACCACTGCGCTACACAGTCTCCACTTTGCTGTACCCATGTGTTTGCTGCCCTTATAGCGTGCAATTTATTCTGCACTATTATTTAGCTCCCAATATCTAACATTAAATAACACATATTTTCACTAAGGCACGATTCTATCATTGTCAAGTGACATGCTTTTGCAATGTTGTGCTGCAGTGATGATTGTTTTCTTTTTGTTATAACTTCTGGCACCAGACAGATTTTACCTTACAATTCTTAGCAGCGGGGAATAGAGCCTTTGCTATATCACCCATGCAGGCTTCCACCAGCAAGGTTGTACGTTTACAAGACAACGACTTATTCAAAAGGACTGTTTTTCGTTTGAAAAAAACATTAATATGAATAAAAACTAATACCCAGTAGTTGGTAACATAATTTTTTAAAGGAATAGTTCACGTTTTTGATTGTCATATTCTGGATGTGAATGCTGCTAATTGTTGAAAAACTTTGAAAAGCACTTGTACAGCATTGATTTCTGCCATTCATGTTTTCACTGTGACATACCTCCTGTCACATTCCAGACTGAACACATAAAACCACTGTTTTTAAAGGCTACCATTTAAGTGTTTAGACTAAGCATGTGCATTTGACTAAATATCATTAATGGTTGATTGGTTGATTGAACAATATGAGCTCCTGTTTTGATGCTAAGGTCATATTAGGCAGAAAATTGTTGCCAGAAAATGAGGTCTGCATGGATGTAGCTCAACGTAGACCTGAAAAACCTGAGGTCATGGTCTGATTTAAGAAAGTGCATCCTCTGCTGGCTATATCCAATTCCATACACTTTACAGAATTTCAGGATCAATTACTTAAGTGAATGTCACAGTGAATCCCTATATTAGATGGAAACAGTAACACTTTAGTTTGGAAAAACACCCACTTTGATACCCTTTTTCAAACCAAAACTTGTTAACAATCGTCCCACACAACAGTGTCTCGTCTTGTGTAAACAACCCCTTATGCTAACATGGAGGGGTGTTACATCCAGGGAGTGAGATGTGCTGTGGAGTTACAACCGTTATCCATCTGGAAGGGTAAACAAAGGTGGCACTTGGGTCAAATGATGTACACAGAAGGCCAGAGCCTCATTTGCATCTAAGGCAGCTCAATCTAAACTAGAGAAACAAATCTCTGATAGGACATTGCTAGATGAGAGTCAGCCTAAGGGCACAGTGAGTTAAATGAGTCAACTGACTCAAGCTGCCAAGGCGAGGAGAATCTATCTGATTGAGATGAGCTTGCACAAGAGTTGCAGTATTAGGTCAATTACAGTCTTAACATTACTGCAGTAGCGATAAAAAGTAAAAAAAAAAGACACCAGCTCCAAAAGGGCATCTCCACAATCAGCGCCAGAGATGTCCCCAAGTTGATTTGTACACTTCCTTGACAGAGTAGCTCTTAATGGGAGAGATGCACAAAGCTCAATCAATAGGGCCAGTCTCCCTGCCACAATGGACAGAGGAAGCTGAGCCCTGATCAATCCATCCTTTCATTTCCAGGATGCCCACACAGCCAGCCCCCCTCGCCGACCAGCACCGGTTGAGTCGGTGCAGTCAAGAGACTGGCAAGCGAACTAGTCATCGCCGTCATGGAGACAAATCACCGAGGGAGCTGCTGCTCAAACAACCTTTGTTCCACATTGTCAGGTCGCTTGTCTGCCTCCAGTTTTGCTATCAATGGGATGGAAGGTGTCGTCACATGTTGTAATTATACAGCCGCCAAACGTGCGTCTTTGTGTCACAGAAAAGATGAAAAAGTATCAAATTCAAATATGCCAGACGGTCCTCCAGGGGTAGCACTTTTTGTCCTACTTACTCAGCTTCCGACCGAGGTGTGTGGGAGGTGGAACGAGATACAAAACATCTGTCACAACTTCATATTACACCATTTATAAACTTGATATCATACAAGACTAAAGACACATTATTGGTCAGGGTACTCAGTGATGATACAACACATTTTTACCATCTTCAGATGCCCTCCATGCCTTATAAAAATAACTTGTTTGCTTACATAATTTAACTACTGCACAAATACAGAAGGAACAGGGGAGAGATCCACAATATGTTTAGATAAAAACGGTACAAAGTTTGTGCTCATAGCTGTGAATGAGGCATATCCTAACAGATTAAATGTGGTAAAAACCATTATATAACATTTTTGCAAGCAGAATGAATTGGGCAAGTTTAGTCAGGATCAGTGGTCTGGCAATTCAAATATTTGTGTCCCTAACCTGTGCTTCAGTAGCCATTTTAGCCTGAGAGGCCTGTAATAATGCAAAAAGTGTACGCTAGCATCTTTGAGCAAGTTTTCGTCAACCTCTGTCTGTTGTGTGCACCAAACAATACAATTTAAAGCGATAAATATATGGTTAATTGACAAAACAGAATAGTATAGCCTTTATATGTAGTCATCATTTCTACCGTTTGAGACTTTGTATTGAGAATTGTTCTGACAGGAAAAGTACTGCACGCAGGTAACCCAGAAACCTTAAGGTTACAGCAAACAAACACATGTGTAGCCCTTTATAGGTCAACAAACCATACTTGGTACTCAACTTAAACCACATGAATCACAACATGGCAGTTGATCTGTGGGACTTTTCTAAACCAAATCACAAAAGATAAAAAAAGATTGTGACTATACTGAAAAATGTTCAATTAAATAAACAAAAAGTACAACATACCGTATTTTCCGCACTATAAGGCGCACCTAAAAACCACAATTTTTCTCAAAAGCTGACAGTGCGCCTAATAACCCGGTGCGCTTTATTACGATTCATTTTCATAAAGTTTCGGTCTCGCAACTTCGGTAAACAGCCGCCATCTTTTTTCCCGGTAGAACAGGAAGCGCTTCTTCTTCTACGCAAGCAACCGCCAAGGAAAGCACTCGCCCCCATAGAACAGGAAGCGCTTCACCCGCCCCCATAGAACAGGAAGCGCTTCACCCGCCCCCGGAAGAAGAAGAAAAAACGCGCGGATATCACCGTACGTTTCATTTCCTGTTTACATCTGTAAAGACCACAAAATGGCTCCTACAAAACGATCCGGTTCATAAAAAGACGCAATCTCTCCATCCGCACACGGATTACTACCGTATTTCACAGCAACTGAACCGCACTGTGGAACGGGAGCACGTACGGTGAATATTCGCTCCACAGGGAATGAGAAGTCATCCTTCACTGTGGTTCTAGCTTGCCATGCTAACTTCCACCCATCCAAAAGAGACCTTTCCAGCCGGCGTCATCATAAAAGCTAACTCGAAGGGATGGATGGATGAAGAAAAGATGAGCGAGTGGTTAAGGGAAGTTTACGCGAAGAGGCCGGGTGGCTTTTTTCACACAGCTCCGAAGGCGAACACACCTTCACTAAGACGGGCAGATAGCGCCGGTCGACATACGCCAACATCTGCCAGTGGATCGTAAATGCCTGGGCAGATAGTTTCGGTCACAACTGTGGTCCGACCTTTCCGGAAGGCAGGATTCACAGAACTGCTGGACAACAGTGACACTGACTCCGGTGACTTCGACGAGACGGAACCGGCCATTTTGGATCCCGTATTCGCCCAACTTTTCAATTCGGACACCGAAGACGAAGAATTCGAAGGATTTACGAATGAAGAATAACTTCAGAAGGTGAGCGCTATGTTTATTTTGTGTGTTGTGACATTAACGTTCGAGCAACATTATGTTGCTATTGTTCTACACCATTTTGAATTTTACTATGTTTGTGATTGCACATTTGCGTACATTTTGGGACAGAGTTGTTAGAACGCTGGTTTTCAATATATTATTAAAGTTTGACTGAACTATCTGACTGTTTTTTTGACATTCACTTTAGCGCAGCGTTTTTTTGACATTCACTTTAGCGCAGCGTAGGCGCGGCTTTTAGTCCGGGGCGGCTTATTGGTGGACAAAATTATGAAATATGTAATTCATAGAAGGTGCGGCTAATAATCCGGTGCGCCTTATAGTGCGGAAAATACGGTACTTTATATTACTTTTTCAAAAAACACAGGCAGGCGACTGCGTAAAATAGGTGCCTGTTAAAACAATTATTTAGGTAAATTATCACTATTACAATATGTTGTACCCCCCATAGCCAAGAAGTAGTCTTGGCCTACATTCTTTCCTTTTTTTAGGCACACAAAGTCTTTTAAACTGTTAAGTATTGTGTCTGTTACACAACAGCATTTTATCGGTCTCTTTTTATCAGTATCACATTTTTTTACAACTACAACAGAACTAATATATACAAACACATATGATACCAGTATTTAGTTGTTGTTTTTTTAATATTAGTGACGTAGATGGTTACAAGTACTGCTCAAACACCGTTTGCCCTCCATGTGAGGAGTTGCTTTTTTTCCACTAGACTTAATATATAAGAGGAGGCATCATTCTTATACATTCTTACACAGTACACACCCCCAGCACAGTCTCTTCAGCCTCCTACCATCAGGCAGACGATACAGAAGCCTGAAATTCAGGACTACGAGACTGACAAACAGTTTCTACCCACAGGCCATCAGGCTTGTGAATGCTAGACACCCCCCCCCCCCCGCCCCCCCCCCCCCCCCCGTTTTACTTTTGTCTTTTTGAACAATAGACAGCTACCATGACCACCCCCAAACTGTGAACCATCACTGTAGACACTTTTCACCTTTGATCACTAAAGACACTTTAACTGCTGCTGTGACCAAATGTCACCTCCATATTTATACTGTTGACTGTCAATCAGAATGTGCAATAATGTTATGTTACTTACTGTGCCTTGTATATACATTTTTATTTTTATTTTTTATTTTTAGCTAAGTACCATGTGACTTGTTGAAGGGTGGACTAGCAAAGTAAGATTTTCATTGTACGGCAAACTGTCTGTTTAACTGTGCATATGACAATAAACAATCTTGAATCTTTTCTGTAACATCCAGGAAGAAATTTTGTGAGCCTGCTTGAAAAATGTCTCATCTATGACCTGTCATTCTTAAACCTTTTTATCAAGTAAAACATTAGAAAAAACCTGCTTCTCGATGTATCACTATAATGACAAACATTAAAAATACAGTAGCTTAGTAAGCCTAAGTTTTCATTAAAAACATGACAGAAGTTTTATTTCAGAAGCATATTTAATATTTTTTGCCATTGTAACAGTTTGAACAATAACACTGTATTTAAATATTAAGTGATTCTTTGGCGTACTACTAGATGGAACCCGTATCCATTAGTTTGAGAATCGCTGAGCTACGTGAAGACACCTAGAATAGTTTGCAATATTTAAGGGTTCTTCACGAGGAAACCTTACAATGTATTAAATGTACAAACTGCTATAAAATGGTATGAAATTGAGTAGATAGCGAGTTATAGTGATGTCGGGAAATCCCATATTTTTTACCAGTTTTACAAAGGAGATTTCCCATATTTTGAAATGCAAACGTTGATGCTCTTCTGACCCGCAGAATTAGACACTCGTAATGAAGGTGTTTGTTAAATCCCCCGTTGTTTGGTCCTCAAAAATAATGTCCAAAAATTACTTAAATCCTTGTGAAGCTGTTTACTGACACATCCTATTCATGTTTATTAAATAACTTACTGCAAATTAATATGGGCTCCAAATATTGGTTACCAGCCTCCTTGAATGCTAATAACCGGTATTGGCCCTGAAAAATCTGTATCGGTCAATCTCTATTTTTTATTATCAAATTTAGAGGAGTTGAAATTGCTAATGCTAATTGGTAGTATGCCCCAGCTATATATGGCAAATCCAATATGAATTAGCATTTTGATTTATTTAAATTGATTGAAACTTTTATTAGATTGCACAGTACAGTACATATTCCTTACAATTGACCACTAAATGGTAACACCCGAATAAGTTTTTCAACTTGTTTAAGTCGGGGCCCACGTAAATCAATTCATGGTAATTGATTTACATTGAGCTAGCACATTTTGAGAAGTGGATACTTGCTGTACTTTGAACACCGCCTTCTTGCTTTGTCGGCATGAAAAACATGTACCGGTAACATTACCTAGAGGCAATCCGACTGAGTCTGCTCTTGAGTGCATGACTTGCTTGTTTGTCGTCAAGTGTTTAAGCCGGTCCCGATTCTGCAACTGGACGTGACATGTCAAGTGCAACAAAAAGGTATCCAAACATGGTACCGTTTGATATTACGTGAATCGGTAACCGGTAGTACTGACAGGATTCAGTCGGTACCTGTAACTTTTCAGGTTTCAGACCCCCTTTTCACTCAGGTTTGGTAAGGACTACATTCACACTTGACCAAACTGTGCGAACAGTTCAAACACTCTTAGTGTGTATTAACAGCACCAATAATGAGTGTGAATGCACCTTTAAAATACAACATTGCTTATGTTTATGTTCTGATGTGTATTGTAGAGAAGTTACCATGCAAAAAAAGGGGAAGGACCACAGGAGTTGGGGGAGGGGGGGTCACCTCCATCCACTTCCGAATTCCTGAAACCCCATGCATCCTACTTTTGAGGTGGGAAGCTAGGCATAACTAAAGTCGTTTTGGTGGAATAAACTCCAGTCCATCTCCATGTCATCAGCATGTTTCGCCCCGATTCCACTCCACTCGACCCGTGGCGTATGGAGCAAGAACAGAACCTCAAAGGTACACAGTACCTGTAAGTGTGCACGTGTCCCGTTCCACGAGTAGCGTGATCGCGTGACATCATAAACACATATTCCCCACAATTACACGTCATGTTTACTTTGAGAAAAATGTATATTATTAGAAAAGTTGCCGACATAAGTTAGCTACGCAATAGCACTGTTGGGGAAACTTCCTCCGTCTATATAGCGTTTACATGGCGCTGCCAGTGTAGTTGAACAATACCTTCGTAGTGTTGATGAAACAGAAGAATTAAAACTCACCCCAACACGACCAGCTCGCCATATTGAACAGGGTCTTTGGAAGGGGCGCAGTGCTCCTCTTGGCTGGACGAAAACATGAGGCTTGTAGCTTCACAGTGCGGCGTTCACGGACCCAAAAGCACAAATATAGCCACACACCGCCTTCGAATAAAAACCCCAAACACGCTCTTAGTTCATATCGTTTGTCCCACGAACTGTCTTAAGACGCTAGCGAGTATCCGTTCTTCATCAAACATACGTAACCTCTTTGCTTGTTTTCTGTGACATGGCAAAAACGTAACTTAGTTGGCGGTTGAACGTGCTCTGAAGCGGATACAAAAACAGCAAGGAGCACGGCCGGAATGTACCATTGGCTTGTTCTTCACTTGGACAGGGGGGGGGCCGCTTGCCGACTATTTTTAAAAGAGGTGGTTTCGACCAAAGTAAGGCATGTATTGTATTTGTGTACCATATTACGGTTTATACGACACAGTTTAACACTTATATAAAAAAACTACACCATATATTTTAATATAAACCTTACATGTAGCCCTGTACCACCCCTCACTTGATAGGCGGCTCTCGGTTTATGTTATGTAAACAATGAGTACAATCTGGTGCTTTTTGAAAGGACATAATGAGCATATTTCTGTATCAGCAGTTAAATAAACATTTCAGTCAAATACATGTTTTTTAGACCCTTGGCCCCACATGTGAAAAGAGGGGTAGATTTACCACAAAATATGAATTTTAATACAGTAAGAAATTTGTTCAGATATATGTATACACATAAGTGTGTATATACGTGTATATCACACACACACACTTATTTAAATGTGTGCACATTGTATACTGCATGCTTCATACCAAAAACACAAGGTTTGCGGGGAGCCATATTGTCAGTTCTATTAATCTATTCCTCTTTTTATCTTTCACTTGTGCTTTTTTCCTCATTTGTGCTGTTTATGTACATAAATAAATGACAATGGCCCGTGGGCCACACTTTGGACACCCCTCGACATTTTGATACTCATACTTTCAGTTACACAGGCTGTCTTTGTTTCTTTAATCACTTATTACACATTCTTTATTATTGTATTTCCCGATTACAAAATAGAAATATAGTAACATTTTGAAACATATTTTTGTCCAAATTCTGTGATGACTGTGTTCTGGTCTTGGTTACAATTGCATTATTTACATTGTCTACTTGCTTCTGCCTTTTTTTGCCCCTTGGAGACAAGTTTTTTTTTAATTAAATAATAAAAATTTTTAAAAAAGGGTTTTGAGACAACATTCTTTAAACCTTATGGATTTGATGAACAGATAACACTGCGACTTTGAGAAAGTGAGATACTTTAGTGGTTCCCCTTGTAACATTCCACATGACTACTTGTCACGCCTGTCTGATGAATGAACTCCATTAAAACTTTGGAAGGCTTGTCTGCACTTTATGGCCCATGCACCTTGTTTTCACAAGAGCTTGCATGGCTGGAGGTGCCATTGCTCCTTTACACCCACAGCCTTCCAACAAGTATTGCCTCCTCTTTGAAAAGGTGTTCAATTACAAAAACAAGATGGCCCCTTGCTCGTGCTTTACCATTTCCATGTTAGATACAGTAGTTGTCCATTAACGGTATCAAAAAGGCGGCCTCGGCATCTTGTACAATGATTTAGGCCATAAGGGGGCTGCCGATGATCATTTACAGCTCTTTTGTCCCCATTTTCTACTTGCCATTGTCTGTGAAAGAGACCACGACAGTCTTTTCTGTCTGCCTACTTGCCCTCCCACGTGTGTGTTGATCAAAGCTCCCGCACATACCACACTGATGGAGAGCAGATGCAGGGAGGGGACTTGCTTTGCTGAATGTGCACTGGCTGTATGTGACTGCAGATCTGTGCAGGCAGGAGGAGGAGCCAAATGTTAGAGCCAGAGGGCCTATAGTGCAACCAGCTACATTGCGTAATTGAGGGTGAACACTGGTGACGTGGTGACATGAGACTACCAGTAAGTATCAGTAAGCGTGTGACAAAGAAAGCCAGTGAAGTCTAGCAGAACTGAGAGGAATTGTACCATTGTAATTTGGTAAGCTTTAATGACCTCACAGTGACACGACACCTATTAGGCAACAATGTGACATACATAATGTATCATCCAGTTCCTTCTCCTTCTAGAGTTTTCCATGAAGGCAAAAGACAGGGCTACAATCAGCTGACTGCAGCATGACACTGTGAGAATGTGAAGAATGTGCTGATCCCATGTTGCTTACACCCTGATCCCAGTACAACACCCTCCACCCTAACACAACAGCACTGTTGTTGGAACACCAACAGTGGTTTGATTCTGAACAAAAATAGACCTGGAAGGGGTGAAACTAAATTAAAACATTCCAAAGAAAAAATGTAACACACTGTATACACTTAAGGGAGCAGCATTGTCCTGACATCCTCAATACACGCACAGCTTACAGCATTTACTCTAATTGTCCGCTGCAGACTTTGGCTTGTTTACTCGACACCCTTTCAGTGTGCGGAGAAGAAAAGTATGGTTTTGACATTTTCCAGCACAATGTTGAGGGGGAGGGGATGGGGGGAGCACTGCTCTGTCAACTTCTTATAAAAGCTGACTTAAACACAATTATTGTTATGTATTCAGAAGTGATCTGCAGTACACAACTAGATGACAAATACTATTGTCCTGTTGAACTTTGTTAAAGGCGTGTGTGCCCTCTTGTGGCATAGGCAGAGAGAAAGAAGAGCAACAACAATGGGCAGATTTATCAAGCATCCCTTTTATTAACACCACCTGTTACAAAAAGAACAACTTCAGTGTTAATGAACTCAGCAACAATATAGCAAGTGTTGATCACCGATGATATGGGACACATTTTCTTTAAGTTGTTACAGTAGAATTAAAACCTCTACACGGTTGACCTGACAGCCTCCCTTCTCTTTAGGAATTGCAGTACATTGTAGTGACTAAATTATGGAAAAGAGGTGCATTATGTATTTAGAAGTGGTGGGGAGGCTAATAGATCAATGTGACATAACTCAGCAGATACATTAAAACAGTACATACTCTTTAATTTAAGATATAAAGTAAAAAAAAAAAACGATAGTTTTTTTTTAATCACTGCCCTGTTGTGACAAGTAAACAACCGCAGTATCGAGAAGGATATCACTGAACTACATGAAGAATGGTTGCCACACAGATTGAACAGATTATGCTGGATGCAGTTAATAAGATCAGAAAAAAACTTGCAATGCTGCTGCTGAAGAGGAATGTGGTGGGAGTGTTTGGAGTGTTTGGTATAAACAGTAAACCTCAGCCTGTTCCGTTGTTTGACGTCGTCATTGTGTGCTGTGATGGTGGTTGTGATGTCCTTGCAGTGCAGTCAGGATGGCTGCGAGAGCATCTCTCCTCTGCTCGCTATACCTTTGACAGGTCTCTGTCAGCCTCCTGGATGACAGACAAATGGGAGAAAAGGAAGTCAGCACTATCCAAATATTTAAGTGGCAGTTTAAACAATAAAGGCAGGAGAAGAGGTCTTACCGCTTCCTTGGTGAGCTGTTGGCTGACACTTCGTAGCAGCTGCTGCACTTCACGGACTGTCTGGTTAAGTCCTGCAGTCATCTTCTCCTTTCTGTCTATGTCTTCCTAGTCAACCCAAAATGACTGTATTAGACTTCATTGCATGTAAATGTGTCAAACAAAGAAACTAAGCGAGTCCTATAATATATAAACACAATTGAACCTCAATTTAAAAAACCCTCTATTTGCAAACTTTTTGATTTACAAACTTTTGGATCAGCCTAAGAATGCCTCTGTGTGCGTAGCATGTCTCTGTGTAAGTCATTCAGCCTTTCTCTCTCTGTGTTTGCTCTTTTCATTCAGCTCCATGTCAATGTGGGTGACACTTTAAATTTTATTTTATTATTGTAGCAATATGGTTGTCAAAGTTAAGGATTTCGGATCGTATGGAAGGGCACCGTAGTGGCTTGTGTGTGTGTGTGCGTGCGTGTACGTGTGATGGCAGAGCAGCGGATACAGCACAGCACTGCTTGTTTTGAAATAGAAAGTTGATCTATCACCCCTTATGTTTGTTTGCTATACAATACTGTTTAACACTATTATATTGTGTTCGAAGTGTACAAACCTCAACTTTCTGTCGAGGCTGCAACCCAATATTCATATTTATATTGTTTCTTATGGGGAACTCTGCTTCACTATACAAACTTTTCAATTTACGAACCATGTTCAAGAACCAGTTAAAAGTTTGTGACTCGAAGTTCCATTGTGAAACAATTCATAACAACCAGTAAGTAGATACAGCAAATTAACAAATAATTTCAACCGAGCATAGATAGTAACTACCGTCCCCATTGTAGTTTTCAGTGACATTTCCATAAAACTATATTTTTTACAATCCACGTTTAACGTTTTTCTGGCAAAGAAGAGGAACTGCTCTACCTGCTGGCTTTGCAAAGCAGTGAAATAAAGAAACGATGGTAAAGACGGTTATAAATGCCACAAGAGAGGAGCAGAGGGAATATACAATCCTGGTGAAGATCATGACAAGTATTGATCTTGTAGAACATTTCAAATACTTTAGCACGTCAGAAAAAGTTTGATGATCCAGTTGGGCGCCTAACCCCGCTTGAAGGGAAGCTGTACTCTTTGAACGACTCAAAAAAACACAGGAAATAATGAACCAAAAACAGACCAATCACAGCCTTCACAGTCTGTGTCGTCACGACTAGGGATGGGGCTGATCCAATCCAGCATCGGGGGCAGATATCAGCGTAATAGTACGAATCGTAAAATCCAGATGCAACATGCTGCTATTACCCATACATACAACGTTGTCTGTTCCAATGACTCCACTAGTTATGCCGGCTCTGCTCGCCTTCGTGTTTCATTGTCCATCCATCCATCCATCCATTTTCTACCGCTTATTCCCTTTTGGGGTCGCGGGGGGCGCTGGAGCCTATCTCAGCTACAATCGGGCGGAAGGCGGGGTACACCCTGGACAAGTCGCCACCTCATCGCAGGGCCAACACAGATAGACAGACAACATTCACACACTATGGCCAATTTAGTGTTGCCAATCAACCTATCCCCAGGTGCATGTCTTTGGAGGTGGGAGGAAGCCGGAGTACCCGGAGGGAACCCACGCAGTCACGGGGAGAACATGCAAACTCCACACAGAAAGATCCCGAGCCCGGGATTGAACCCAAGACTATTCAGGACCTTCGTATTGTGAGGCAGATGCACTAACCCCTCTACCACCGTGAAGCTTTGTTTCATTGTGTCTCAGGAATCCATTCCAAAGTTTGCAGCCAGTTATTTTGAGCACCGTTAAATCTAACCAACCAGACTTCCTACTTAACTGTAGTTGCCTTTTGTGATATCCAGGCATATGTTCATAAGTACACTTGTCTATAAAGAGTGTTTAAAGCCTAATTTAAATCAACAATGATGATGATAATATTAAAGCAAACTGAACAGCATCTGTATCAGTCAATTCTGGTATCGAGATCAGATCAGAATTGAAAGAATGTCGATAGGCATCCATAGTCACAACGTGAGGTTAGAGTTTTTTTGGGGTGTGCGTCTTGGCAAGCCACACAGGAAGCTTTAAAGGGGGAGGAGTAAACTGGTGTAACGCAAGCTGGCGTCCAAAAATATTCAGGCCGAAATAAATATGTTGGAAAATCTAGACTTCCAGAGTCACATAAATTTAGCGCTGTATTAAGTCAGTAAGTTTAGTTTCTTTTGGCTATTATGCAACAGTTTTTCCAAAAGGAACACGATCAAGCATGATGCCACATTCTTCGTCCTTTTCAAATTTGTTTTAATGTTTTACCAACAGAGATTAATTTATTTTACAATAGTAAAAATGTAACATGGGTGATGGTTATTCATCTAACAAAGTTAGACCTCACTACTTCAAAGTTGTATTATAATTGTTTATTAGGACTTGTGTACCCTAGCGTAATCATGATACAATGCTACTTAAAATATATTGCACTGGTCATAAAATGTTTTATGATAGTAACAGTTTGACCCTGACTATTTCTATTACTTGCTATGGGAATATTTATTTTTTTGAAATTTGAACAAAAATGATCTTTGTCACGGATATGTGCTCTCTAGTGGATGTGAGCGCAATAGAGAAATGACAGAAATTTGATGGGATAATTTGAGGAGCTTCATTACAACATCGCTTTTCTGATCATGATGCTCCATTAAATCTTTTTGCGGAAAAATATGCATATTTAAATTTCTGATTAAATTGGAATTCTAAAGTAAGGGCACTGCTAAAAGAAAATATAATAATAATAATAATAATGCTGTAATAAAAATAATTCATAATATCTACACATACTTTTTGTGATGACAGACTGCTGTTCTCTATAATGTCATCAGCATGGTCCGTCACTTTCGAGAGCTCCCCATGGATCAGGTCCAGAGATTGCTGTGCCTGGGATACAAAATAATACATTTTAACCAAAAAAGTGTCAAAAAGATGCGAAAAGTTCAACCGCCACCAAAACTATATTAGCCTTTTGAAATAGAATGTTACCTTATAAAGATCACCAGCAACCTGTTGCCTCTCATTTTCTTCGGCCTCGAGCTTGGACAAGGTCTTGGTTAGCTGGGTCTTCAGCTGCAAGACAAAAACAAAGTCATCCAATGTTGTATGATGAAAATGTCCCTACACCACATCTGAGCATGAATTACAGTATTTCCAAAAATAATTCTCGAGAGAAACAACAATGGTTCTGTTGGTGTGACATTATTACCATGTTGCACATGTCTCATCAGCTGCACTAACAATGATGTTGACAGCTTTCAAACACGATAACAGTTAAAAGCAAAAGCGCTGTCTCCACAACAAGAACACAGTATGATTATAGCATTCACAAACAAGCTCTATTGAAACTAAAGTTGAAACTGGTTTTATTGACTCATGTGCCAACTATCAGTTCTCTGTACTTTTTAAACTGGTTGTTTGACTAACAGGATCAACACTTCTTTAATATTACATACATTTCCAGACAAAGGTAAAACAGAGCTGGCAAGACAAAAAGAGTCAAGGATAGAATGATAGTGTGAAACCTAAACTATTAAGTAAAATGACTTGGTTAAACTGCGAAAGGAACAAAAGTGGACTTACTAAGCTATTTATTAGATAACACCACTAGGAGATGATATACTACAGCTGCTATGCTAGCTATGTTAATCATGTAAATGTGAATAAGGGTGAGTGAGTCACCATTCATAGCCTCTCATTTGTCATATTTCCATTCATTTTCTACCGCTTGTCCCTCATTTATAGCTCCTAAATAGAAACCGTGACACTGACCCTATCCTCAGCTCAGTGTTTCCCATACATTCACTTATTTGTGTGGGCCCGCGACAAATACATTTTGACCACCACCAACAGATTTGGCACTACCTAGATGGCGGTACGCATAGTAACGCACCTTGTATGCCAGAGAATAAGCAGGAGGTATCGGTGCTGCCAACTTAGCGACTTCATTGCAATATTTAGCGAGTATTTGGGCCCTCCGAGGCAACTGTTATTGTATTGGTATTCACATTTTTCGGTACGGACCGTTGAGCTCAGATCCAAATTCCCAATGATAGACGATAAATGTAAAAGACAGGACGTCTTCCTTTCTTATGCATCGACTCGGTATTCAAATACAAGCGGTCACCAAAGGCCAAGTTATTACCACAGGAGCAGAGCTCCAGACATGCAGCGCATCTCCACAAGCCCTGGAAAGGTGCATTACCACTGCCGAAAAAGTGAGGTGTAGAAGCGTGCAAAACACCTCCTCAAGCATGCGCACAGTTTTTGACTATGCAAAAACAATGCAACTTACTACAAACTACAGTGATTTAATGAAGTAATGAAATGATAACATACAGCATTTACTTTGGAATGGACATCTACGTTAACTTCATCAAACACACCATTTGCAGCTTCTCCATATTTCATGAATAAATGTCCAGTGTTTACATATTATTTAACGTAATTAGCTGGCGTAATCAACTCCTTCTGCAGATTAGCAATGCTATGCCCGAACCACTTCTTCACCAAGTTGGCTACAAGTTTGGTCATGTTTTCAGTCTTTTAAATCAAGGAATATCATCTGCTTTTTCTTAGTGCTCTCCTTCACGCTCACTTCTTTTGTCATAATAGTTGGAAAATAAAATTATGTCGACCTCCAGCTATAAGCTAATGCTAACGAGTAAGACCAGGGTTTCCCCTACATGTAAGTGATCGTGGTGCCAAGCCATAGAAAACTAAAAGCCACCACACCTTAAAAATGAATGGTTTTAAGGTGAAAACCAAATTAAGTAATATATTGTATGAATAGATACATTCAGACAATTATTTACGCACTATTGACTACTGATACACCAAAGATTTGGCCACCCCAAAAAAGTCTGATCACTCAAACTGCACTGCTGAAACAGGACGTTGTGATATAACCAAAACGCACGCAATTGTGTGGAACGGAGGCAGCATGTCTACAACCTGGACATACTTTAACATAATCTAAAATATACCCACAAACAGCAATTTATGTGCAATGTGCAAATGTTAAGAGGACAATGGCGCTCTTTCAAGGAGGGTAAGTCCAGCTGGAGCAGCAGCGCAAAGCAAGTGTGATGTCATGCGAGTGTGACAGTTGGCAGAAAAAGTCACTAAAACAGTGGTTCTTAACCTTGTTGGAGGTACCGAATGCCACCAGTTTCATATGCGCATTCACCAAACCCTTCTTTAGTGATAAATACATTTTTTTTTTTTCCAAATTCCCGACAAAGTTATGTTTTTTTTACTGGTGCACAAAATGAACCGTGCATGAACATCACATTGTTCAAAGAACAAAACCAACACAGTGCATGAACTCACAACAAATTACACACCTGCATATCAGATGGAAAATTAGAGGGAACATTGTTTGGGGGTATCCATAGTACGCCGATAGGGAGAAGATTTTATTTAAAAGATGAGTCGGGTGTGTCTTGACCTCCGCAGCGCAGGCTCCTCCGAACCCCTGAGGCCGACTCACTGAACCCCTAGGGTTCAATCGAACCCAGGTTAAGAACCACTGCACTAAAAGGATTGGAGAGGTCGCCAGAAAAGTCTCAACAAAGTGCAGCCTGTGATACATCGTACAATAAGCAGCAACAATTAAAAATTAGAGCAAAACTATATAAGAAAATATAATACTAATTATCATTAACACATATTTGTTTTTAAATGTATGTATAAGACTGGGGGATATACAGGTATTACAGTTAATACGTGTATATTTTAAAAATATATATATTTGAGACAATACCGCCATACCAATGTCTTTTGATGTGCCTTTGTTACGGCCGTTTGCTTTTCTCTGCGCCTGACGGGCACAGTACAGGGCATTCTCATTGGCTCAGTGTTTATGTGGGCTTCTCAGACGCAGAACAACGCAACACAACAAACTTTTCAAAAGAATATGGTGGCTACGGTGCCAATTTCTCGACTCCTGAGTGATGCAATGCTATGGTCACCGACTGCATTTGGCTATTGGTGAGTGACTATAACTTTATTTACACATATACCAATTTGCTTGAGAACCTATATCCCTCCTTGTAGTGACTATCACTAATCTCGCCTGTTTATGTTGTTCAGATCTGTTAGCGACTTAGCACAGCAGCTAGCAATAGCTCCTCTCTGCAGGTGTGTCAAATGTTTAGCTACTCCTCGGCTTGAAAGTGCGCCTCCCCACAGCCCGTGCGGACTAACCTAGTGCAGCAGCTTGGTGACTGAAGGGTAGTTTCAAACTGAAGAGCCAGCGGCCTTCACTGTAGTGAGCGAGTAGAAGCTCCATCTATCCCCGTGTACAGACGTGAGGCTATACACTTAATGTTAATGAATAAAATTAACGAAAACTGCTTTGACATAGTAACGTCTAACTAATAATTGTATAAAAATAAGCAAGACGTTACTACGTACAACAAAAAGTAATCTGAGTACTCAACACTGATTATCTAGCCATAAAACATAAAAGCAACCTTCAGCACTTTGCACGTTTGGTTTAAGATACCGATATATATCATATATCGCCATTTGGCCTGAAAATACCGGGATATCAGTTTTGAACCATATCGCCCTGCCCTATGTATACATTTTTTTTACCTTTTTAAAGAAAATATATGCGTAATTGCAGATATGCAAATTATATGATGCCATATTGACCACGCCCCACCCCCACATGTGGTGTTCACTGTGAGTATTCGCTACACCAACTAACGATGAGAGGCTCGTAACCCAAAATTTTGCTTGCAACCCACAGCATAATAATTAGCCAAGACATATCTGGTTTCTCGCAAAACTTGGGATACTCATAATACCCACTAGGAATTGAAATATTTCCGTTATTTAAATTAAATATATTCAAAACTAAGAAATAAAATCCATAACAAATTATCATTAATGCAGAAATACAGAACAGAGAATGTACAAAAAACTAATTGCTTGTTGATACTTATATTTTCAGTAGTTTGTGAATGCAACCTCAACCGCCATACTTTTACTGTCATTGATGCATAATGAGGAAGTCGTGTCACTGTGTTGTCCTATTTGTGTTACTGGCTAGCTCTGTACTGTATTGGCGTGTTAATGTCAACAATAAAGCTTAGAAAAAGCATCACACTTTGTGGGCTTCTGTTAAGACCCTACACTACCGTACTTACAAGATGTTACTTGGACAATATAATTGCCAAAACCTTGTTACAGGTGGCTGAGTCTGCATTCATTTAGCACCGAAATAAGTGGTGACTACCGTTTACGTTGGCACCGGTGCTAAAACTGGGTTTTGATGCCCATCCCTCCTCGTATCCTAAGGTACCGCTGTACTGACAACACAAACACTTGTCTTAATATTATTGTGGGAAATACTGCAGCATCATAGTGAGGAAGAAAGTTAAGTGAGGGTATGAATGATGACCTACAATTATGCAGAAGAACCTAAACTGAGCATGATAGGGAAGTGTTGATTTAAAAAGGAGCCGTAAGAGGGTGAGTAACGCTTACCAAATTCAGCTCCTCATTCTGCCTGATAGCTTCTGTATAAGAGCCATCAAGTCTGGTCTGCAATTCAGTCAATAGATCTTTGAGCTGAAATTTAAGTTTGAGAGAATGTGTTTACTGGGGGGGTCCAGTAAACAGAATGGCCAGTGATGTGGTGAGGCACCTACACCAGAATGCTGTTGGTGCACTAATGACACACGGGAAAATGTTCAGTGTGAAACAGCCAAACGTGGACTCTAAAGTTAGTTCGGTTGGAGTTACAGTTCAAAAATACTCCAGACACGAAGCATTTGTACAGTCTTAAATAACAGCCACGCAATCATCTTTGTGCATCTAGGAAATTAATGCTATGGTCTGAAGCTTAAGATTTTTCTTTCTCACCTCTCGGACCTCAGTCACGTATGTGGCACTCTCCCGCTCCGCCCTTTCCAGCTCAGACTCCAAGTGCTGCTTTTCTCTTCTCAGCTGAAAGAGATTGAGAAGCATACATTGACAATAGCAGTGCCACCCATGCAAACACAATATATCAGCAAGGAATTGAGTAGAGATACAATGGAAAAAGGACTGACATTTTCCAACTCTGCTGCATCATTTAGTCGCTTGATCTCCTGCTCAAGAGTTGTGACTTTCTGGCTCATCTTGAGTAAGAAGAGAAAGAATAATGCAACTAAATGCAGCAAAGACTGTAGCTGCATCTCCTGATAAAAGTCTCTCACCTCTCTGAGCTCAACTTGCGATAGCTCCACCATCACCTTCCATCTCGACTCTTCCTGCTCTACGCTATTCTGAAGGCGCTGTAGGATGCCCTCCTTTGGATATTGCAAGAGCAGCAGTTGAGTCACGCACCGTTGACATGCATATTAATAACACCAAACTCCGAACTTACCGTCTCTGCCAAAACCTTCTTATACGTCTCACAGTCTACATGTAGAATCCTTTGGGCTTCCTCTGCCTCTTTCAACTTTTCAGATAGTTCCTGGCAGGATACAAGCTTTTGTAGCACTCGTCTTTTTTAAAACAATACTTGATATTTTTGTTTCGAATCTACCTCAATGTCCCCTGATGCAGGGGGAGATTGTGCAGCTGAACTTTCAGTGACATTCCGCTCAAAACTGCAGAGCCACTCCTGATGATTCTAAAGAAAAGCAGAGGAGAGATGGAGAAATGTATTTGAATGCTGATTTAAAGTGTAAAAAAGTACTCATACCTGCTCTTTGGGCACAGGCACATTGGGCAAAAGCCTGTGCAGAAAGTCGCGACATTCCGCCTCAGACAATGCCAGTGTCGCCTGGTTCTCCTAAGTCATGAGACAGAAGGGAAAATGGAGACCAAAAACTGAAATCTTTTGATCATGTGATTACAAGTATTTTGGCATGATCAAAACATTTGTATATTGTTTGGAAATGCATAAAATGATTGCTTTCCTCGGTTTTAACACTACACTCACCAAAAGGTGCACGTATTTGACAGAAATGTAAAAGGTACCATGGCATATCCTCAAAATGGTCCAATCAAATGGCTCTAATGCTATCCCTTCTCTACTGACTGGGCATCTTGAGGGAATAGCTTACAAACCTCAGCCCTATTCCAAGTGTCAGATTTTAAACCACCTATCAAAATTTGAAAGCATTTTTATTTGGAAGTGACATTAAAAAAAAAGTACATTTGAAGTGTTCGTTGATACAAAGCTCTGCAATCACCCTAACAATAAAGCAGCATCGTACACTGTCACTCAGTGGCCTTAAGGGAGAATGTATGACACCTTCACAATCATACACATTAACATACGGTGTCACTGTGAGCCATGCCATTGTGGAGCAGCTGCAAAGGAGCTCCCTGAGAGCAGGTTGTCTATTGAATAAGTGTACTAAAAACGTGACAGAGGCGCAGCTGCAGTGCTTGTGGTTCAGCATATACCCGTCCTTGCAACAGTAAAAGTATGCACAATCACACGACGGCAAACATATTGGAATCATCTTTCGACATGTGAAATCATGCAAGCAAGCAAATGCATTTACTTGCACATCATATGAGACACAATGGAACCTGAAAATTCAAATGACAAACACCAGACATCGCACACAAACCAGGTGGTTATTTTTAAAGGGGACCTTAAAAAAAATAAACATAAAAAATTAAATGTATTTTATGACTTCTAAATAGTGTTACAATGTTGGACACTCATGTTAAGCAATGTCAAAGCATCAAGTCATTAGGTTTGTGCATTTTGGCATGAGTTTGCAAGCAATCTTAGATGCCCCCGTTTGTGGGGTTTTGCAGTTTGGCTATGTTGTGACATCACAGCGAGGTGGAAGCTCTTATTTACCTCTCAGGAGCTACTCACTCTCTGCTTCAGGCCATGAGGAAAACAATAATAAGGTAAGTTGAAGTCTTATTTTAGAATAATCGTGGCATGTGCATATTAACACCGACGTGACATAAATGCTGCTATAAACAGCTTTTTTATGCACACTCTAAATTGATCGTAGAGCGTGCAGGTGTACCTTGTACACCTCTGCATAACATTGTATCCTTATTAACATGAACGAAAACACCACACCGGTCTTTCTTGGTCTCCCACCCTAGACAGAGTGGAGTCAAGCGCTACATATACTTCATCATATACTAGTATGGCAAAAAAAAGGCAAGTTCCCTGAGGTCACACGCAACTTCCCCAGCATCGAACCGTGCCAGCCCCACAAATTGAGAGGGGTTAACCTAATGTGACCAGGTGAATATTTATCATGGCTATGAAGTTACTTTTTTAACCATGTCTGGGTAAAAAAATTGCAATGACGACTTCAATATAGATATTTAACAGCAAATGTTTTCAAAAGACACTTTTGGGGTGTGTTGGGCATGGATTCAAACATAATCTGGGAATTGAACATTTTACAGACTCATAAAACGAGTTAAAAAAGTGACCGTGGAGCAAAATGTAAGGAACATTTACACAAAAGCATATCCAATACGTATTATCTGGAACACAAGGAAGTTTGAAATGGAAATCAAAATCATCATAGGTCCCCTTTAGTTAATAGCGAGTGCACAATTTAAAGTTTCACGCAGAGAGGTTTCCTTGCACTACACGTCTATTGTACATCAAGCGGTAGTTTTATTTAGTTTTAGTATATGACTATAGTTTTTATAGTTATTTTGTATATATTTGACAGTCAATGTAGGAACATTGTTTAAAACAGCTGTGTTTAATATGTATGTCAGAGTGACAGTTATGAGAAAAATTGTTCTTTTGAACAAATTGAAGGTCGACCAGCACTACGGAACAAATGATTAGACTTTTAAGGTTCCACCGTAAAAGCAACAATGGTATTGAAACTGTATGAAAAGCACAGTCAATATATTGACAGGACAGATGGAGGAAACACATGCAGCTAATGAATGATATTATAGGAGCAAGCAAAGGGATGACCATTAATCTCAGTCAATGTTTGACTGCACACTCATCACACTCATGTCAAGGTTAAAAAAAAACTTGTCTACAAGCGAATCTAGAAGTATTTGTTAAGATACTGCAGTACATTCCTAAAATGAGTCGCATTATTCAACAGCTCGCCTCACTGCCAATTGTCAAATTGAGGCCAAGCATCACAAGACAAGTGCGCTAAATGAGTATGCAGCTTTGTTATGGATGGTGAAAAATATAACTAGATCAAATATGGCATTATAGAAAAGGCAAATTTGACGGGGGATGCATCAGATTGCAAAGAGTGAAGTAGACTCGGATCAGGTATCAAACCTTGACAGCTTTGCTGAGTTTTCCTTGAAGCATGGACTCGGTGGCTGACAGAGCTTCCATTGCACTCCAGTTTTTCTCCCGGAGCTCCTGTTTTGGTCAGTTCCAAAGAAGTGAAGTGAAGTGAATTGAATTATATTAATATAGCGATTTTCTCTCGTGACTCAAAGCGCTTTTCATTGTGATACCAATATCTAAGTTACATTTTTAAACCAGTGTGGGTGGCACTGGTAGCAGGTGGGTAAAGTGTCTTGCCCAACTACACAACGCCAGTGACTAGGTTGGCAGAAGTGGGAATCGAACCTGGAAACCCTCAATTTGCTGGCACGGCAACTCTCATAACTGAGCTGTATACCGCCCCAAAGAAATGCTGTTCAGCCTCAGGGAAAAGCCATTTAGCGAGCCTCAAACAACATGGATGAAGGACTAAAAGGAATTCATTTCTCATTTCAACAGTGACTAATGATTTCACTCGTGTTCCAAATTACAGGCCTCAACTACCGTATACGCCTGATGCAGGTAAAAGGCACGAAACCCAATCACCTGAATAGAGCAGGTTTAATGTTTGAAGAGCGATTGAATCATTGTTTGGTGTACTCGCAGTATAACATTTTTTCATATTCTAAAATGTCCAAAAGTGTGCTTTTCTATATCAAAGCACGACTCCAAACAGGTAGGCGCATTTCTAATGCTCTGAATCACCCACAAGCACAGACAAGCCTGCTAGAGCCATAAACGGTGAGCATAACAGGAGTAGGCTGGAAGCACTGTTACGCAACCTTCAGCTTAAGTAATCTTCACTGATGCCTTCCATCATACTGGCACAGGACAAACACAGGATTGCAGTTGAGAAAAAAAAAAAACAAGCATAGAAAATGATGCTACGTGGCAGCGGGCAGGAAGCGGGTGCGGAGGGTATGGATGTGTGCAATGTGGGGTAGGAGGGATTTTTGAGAACCTAAGAGGGGTGGGTGGATGTCTCACAGGGCTTTGTGTTTCTACTTAGTAGCTAAGGTCCTCTATGTAAACCTACATTGTTCTTCTTTCTGTGAAGATCCAGAGATTCCTTGAGCTCACACAGCTCACACTGCAGATCTGAGACTTGCTTCTCCTTTTCAGACAACCTGTGAGACAACACAACCAATCATGTACAACGAATATTATTAGTAGTGAGTTTATATTGAGTCATTGAGCATAAAACCGAACTCACGCTGTAAGAAGATCTGGGCTAGGCACTGCAGCTACAGACTAATGAGAAGAAGAGCAGCGTAAAAGGATTAAGCTTGTGTTTTATACCCTTCTAAGAACAAGAATCCTGTAGAGTGGACATTTGATGTTGGTCTTTTTCTCGCGTCTGCATTACACTTTTAAGAAATGCCTGTTATGCCAAACATAACTGTCCACTGCAAAGGACACTGGCTCTGAGGAGGTTACGCCACACTTCGTATGAGCCATTTTCCTCACTTACCTGTTGCTGTGCCCTCTCAATTGTGTCTCTCAGCTCAATCTGTATCAGTTGGATCTCCTGGTCCTTCACAGCAAGCCTGCAGACCAGGTGAGGATTTTGTTTAAAAGGTCTGATTGGGCAGAGCTCAATAAGAATAATTGGTAGTGTGTAATGGGGAGTTTGCTTACTGAGCTTGGAGTTCTTGAAGCTGGGTACCCGTTCTGGTAAGTTCTTCCGAGGGCTCCTTCAGTCTGAGCTGCTCCATCTCTGCCTGCAGGGTGGCAAGCCGCTGTTCTAGACCCTGTGACACAAAAATGGCTTCAGACAACAGACAACAGCTCTAACTGGGACAAAGTGGCATCTGGGGCAAAAGGGACTGTGTAATGTATTCACAGATCAGATGGAAAAAAAAGCTCACACCTCGACAGTTCTTGCTTTGGCTGACAAGCTGTCTTGTGCTGCCTGCAGAATGTCCTCCATTGACCTTAGCTGAAAATCCCTCTCTTGGATCCTACAAAGCACAATTAAAAAAAAATCATTTCATGTAATTTTATCTCGTAGATCGAAAGACATGCAGAAAGATCTAAAAAAAGTTGACGGTGGCGCCACTAGTTTTCAAGGCATTGCACATGAAACAGCACAGGCAAAACTAATAAAAACTATTTCTTACTTGCTATGTAGTTCTTGCACAATTGACTCTGATGATACCTGGGATCAGATGAAAACATTACCCAATCAGATTGGAATAAGGAAAATTACAAAAAGAGCATTGGGTCCACGCAGTAAAAAAGCAAACAGAGGATAACACTTAAATATTACAAGAACTAAGTTTTAATAACATTATTTTTAAAACAAGAGAATATCATAAGACTGTTAAAGTTACAATTTATTAAAGAACATCAACAGTATCATCAATATTAAGCAGTTTCATGTGATAATGTGAATGTTTTTTTCCAATAACCTACCCAGTGTTTTAGACAAATAGTTTATGGCAGGTCTCTAAAGAAAGACAGCATCTGCTAATTTCAGACTGCAGCATTTAATTTTTGTGGGAATAAAACTTATTCACACTAGGATATGTCTTGTCATTTATCTTCCATTGTGTGTGACCATAGAAAAATGCTTAATTTCCTCAGTTTTAAGACTCACCTGATATGCCATCTTTCCCTGAAGAGTAAACAATTCTTGCTTTAGAGCCTCATTCTCTACTCTTACAGTCTGGGTAAGGCAAATACACAGTTGATTAAAAATAGGAAGAAATATTACAGAGCAGCAGTAAATTACAGATCCACTTAAAGAGATGTTGATGTCAACTAAATGTGGATCTATGGTTAAAAAAACCGAAACCCCCCCCCCCAAAAAAAACAGGAAGACGCACCTTTAGCTCATCTTCCTTATTGGCCACTTCAATCAGGCCCTTTTCCAGCAGGCTCTCTACAGTTTTCATGTTTTCCTCTTTTTCCTGGATACTGAAAAAGGACCGTATTAAAAAAAAAAAACATTTCTTAACAGATGTTATAACTTTTCCCCCCACAGATATTTCATTATTTACACACCTTCTCTGGATCTGGTCCAAAGCAAGCTTGGAGGCAGTCTGCACGGGCAAAGAGAGTGCATCAAACAGAGGAACATTGAGACATTTGTGATTTACAAAGACATTTTAAGTACACGCCTGATCAGAAATCTGTGCCCGCAGATTTTGGATCTCTGCCTTCATTGACATGTTCTCGTTGTGCAGAGCCTGCATAGATACCGAAGAACCATATTAAATATTATTTGACTAATCTAATAAAAGTGTTCAAATGTAATTGTTTGACCTGCATGTTGGTTTCTCTGCTGGCTCCACTGCTCCTTTCAACATTCAAAGAATCCTCCAGGCTCTTCCTCTGCAACTCCTTTTCAGCCAATCTGCATATATGGGTGACAAATTAACAAGCCGCTGTTGACGGAAATCTCACAATATAACCTTTAATGCAGATAAAGTAAGAGTCTCACAGCTTCTGTAGCTCCTCAATATGGGAGATTTGGCTGGCCTAAATGGGGAAACCACAAAAATCTAATTAGCCTACTTACACAATTACAGCTACGAGAGCAAAAGTAGACTTGTGACCCATATACCTGTGTAGAGATCTGGGCCTGCAGGTTCTCATTTTGTGCTTGCAATGAATCATTTTGGGCCTGAAAACTTTTGTTTTCATTCAAGAGGTCCTATAAATAATAATCAACAATCACTATTATTCAAAGGCATGCAAGTGTTTCTGTCGTGCATCAAGCAATCAACAAGGTGGAACTAAGACAACACAAAAAATATTTCCAAAGCCTTCGTTTGGGTGGCTCACCTGAGCACGAGCCTGCAAAGAGTCGTCAGGTATACTATGTTGGGACACCTCCAGCAGGTCTATCACTCTTTGTTCCAGCCTCTCCTTGGACACCATGGCTTCAGTAAGGCTGCTATGGAGGGTCTGAAGCTCCTTATTCTTGTTGTTCATCTCACTCTCCACTGCCATCAGCTGATTATGGAGCTCTGTAACCCACACACAAGCAACTTGGGTTGTTTTATGTGTCTTGACTCCTTTTAACGGATTGAAAGTGTTAAAAGTGAGATTCATTTTCACCTTGTTTAGAGGACTTAAGTTTTTCCCGCTCTGTATTGACACTATGGAGGAAGTTTTGCATTTCTTCCCAGCGTCGCTTAGCATCTTGTAGCTGGGCCTAGGAATTGGAAAACAATTGTTTTTGTCGTGATTTATATAAGTGTACAAATATTGTATTTTTTTGTACTTCAGTTTCCAATAATGATCAATCCTACAATGCTCTAGTCTCATTAACAATCCTTACCTACAGTGGTACATTAGTTATGGATTGTTTATGAAGAAAAATCTTTCTGACTTGTACTTTCTTGGGAAAGCCTTAACATGGCCACTCAAAACTCAAGTTCATTCCGATCACGGTTAATGAAAACACAGGAAAGGCTAATCTGGGTGTTACACAGGAAGGTGGTGTTACTACACAGACAAAAGCCTCCCTGCTTACAAAGGCAACAACCCTCTCCACACCCTACCGCGGGACTTCCACTAGAATCCCCTCCCCCCTGGCAATGCTGCCACACCCATGAGAGAGGTGTTATGCTAAGGTTATAGGGAACTATGCACATTGCAGAGAGGAACTGGACATTTTCAAAACAAACACAAAAGTGCATCTGGTTCTACGTACCTCCAGCTGAGACACATTTTGCTTGTAGTTGACCTCCAACGACTTCCTCTGGTGCTCTTCCTGCTGCAGCTTGCCGTTGTTGTCCGCCAACTCTTTCATCAGCGCAGCGTACTCAGAGCGGAGTTTGTTAATTTCGGCAGAATTTCTGCCAAGCAACACAAAAATACAAAAAGCACATGCACCGATAAACTATGTAAAATACATTAAAAAGCTGCAGTGTAAGGGATGCTGTAAGAGTATGGATGTAGTGATGAAAGTATTAAGAAGCTGCACTGACTTGCTCTCCATCTGGTTGGAAGCTGAACTGACTGCATCTCTCAGAATGCCGTTCTCTTGCTGCAGGTGAGAGATCTGACTCTCCAACTGCTCCCTCAGCTGCTGGAACTGCAGTTTGAAAAAGTTGTACAGCTTTGTTTGACATACTCAACAATTTAACTACGGTACTGTCCCTATGAAGCCACAAAATGACAGTTTACAAATATATTAAACTGCACATTACTTCATTAAGATGACATAGCTACATGGAATGAGAAGTTTGTCACATGAGCCAGAGGCTGTTCACCTTGGAGACCTGCTGCTACTCCATAATAGTTGCATTTATGCTTGTACAAATGTATTGAGGTGCTATAACTTTAATGCATTCTTGCCTCCATAATTGTTCAAGCAATTCATGACAGACTCACTTTGATCTGCATGGTTTGGAGCTCCTGGTAGTTTCCTTGTGCTTTGGCCTGCATGAGGCCCAATTCTTTCTCCATTGCTGCACACTGCTCTCTCATTACAGCCTCCACTCGGCCTGTCTTTTTCTTCTCAGCTTGGAGCTCCTGGATCACAAATGAATTAGTCAGCAAGGAGTCCATGTTTATATCAGTATAGTTTGGTTTGTTGATAAGATTTTTTTGTGTGTGTGCGTTTTTACGAGGAATAGGTATTTTATTCTTATTAATGCTCAACCTTATGAGTAAAACTTCCTTTTATTGTCATTCAAATTTGAAATTCAGTACAGATAAGAACAACATTTTGTTGCATAAGCTCATTATAGGATAAAAGAGCAATAAGGTGCAGATGTAAATAAATAGATTACTGTACAGATAACTATATTGCACTTTTACA
The DNA here is from genome assembly GCF_033978685.3 of Nerophis lumbriciformis. Lineage (NCBI taxonomy): Eukaryota > Metazoa > Chordata > Actinopteri > Syngnathiformes > Syngnathidae > Nerophis > Nerophis lumbriciformis. Next base: position 36,151,778 of record NC_084555.2, read on the forward strand.
TATGTATCCACGTTTATTGATGTATGTTATATTGTCTTGATATACATTCAGAAGAACGCATTTTTTTAGAACTCGTCTACCACGTTTGATCAAAATTCTTATGCAGGCTGAATTAATTTCCCCATTAAAAAAGTTTCATTCAGATCTGATTCACATTTAGTAACAATATGGAAAACCCCTATTGAAAAAAAACATACTGCACATTACATAATTAGCTGGGTCCTTGTAAGAGCATGGAGATTAGCACCTGACTGAGTTGTTTGACTTTATCCTTGGCAATGGAGGCCTCCTCTTCAAGAGTAGTTAGGAGACGCCCACGTTCCTGAGCAGCCGGATCTGATTTTGTAGCAGACTTGTTGCAAAAGACAAGATAAAAAAAAAAAACTTTTAAAACTTCCTGTTCATTTTCATATGTGGCACTTCAAAGTCTCTCACTTTGTGCCAGGCGTCCACAGCAATGGGGCTCTTCTCTCGGAGGACAGCAATCAAGCTGACAGCCTCAGCTTCTGACAGTGTGATGGTGGACAGAGCTGAGAGCAGCTCCTTTAGCTTCACCTCTGTGTTTTCTGTAATGCAACAGACTTCAACACTCATGAAGTTTTCACAGAGATTAATTTGTGAACTTAGTTTTTTCTTCTCTAACCTTTATCAGTCTCATTCTTCGGTTTCTTTCCGCTTCCCTTGGAAGGTAGATCATTATTGTGGGCTGCCTGGTGGTTGGCAGAAGCTGTTGAGTCAACCTCAACTTGATTGGAGGGGAAGAGACATTGATTAGCACATTCAGAAGAACGCATTCTTGAGAACACATCTACTATGCTTGTGCTAAATTCTGAATTAAATCTAGAGGTCTCCCAAATTCCAATTCAATCTCATATATTTGAACAGAGGTTGCAAACAAAGTAGAATTTAAATACCCATTGATAACTTTGGTGCATAACAGAAATATAATTTACATTATAAATCATATTTTTAAGAAATATTACTATGAACCTCATGTGCACATATTTTTTATCTACAATAAGTCTTATCATTGACAATTAAAAATATATCTTATAAATAAAATGTATTGGTGTCATAACTTTTTATGATGGCAAATGGTGGAAAAATAATTAAATCCCAGAAGGACACTAGGAAACCACCGTGAACTGCAATACTCCCGATTACTGATTAATTTTAGTGTTTTTAAAGTAATTTTAGTATTTAAGCCAAAACCTTTGTTAAACATGCTGTAAGGAATTTCTCCTGATTTGTTATCAAATTCCTTCCACCTCCTGTAATTCTAATTCAACATCCCGTGGCGTGATGCCGATTCAATTCCATCCATCCATCCATTTTCTACCGCTTATTCCCTTCGGGGTCGCGGGGCGCGCTGGAGCCTCTCTCAGCTACAATCGGGTGGAAGGCGGCGTACACCCTGGACAAGTCGGCACCTCATCGCAGGGCCAACACAGATAGACAACATTCACACTCACATTCACACACTAGGGCCAATTTAGTGTTGCCAATCAACCTATCCCCTGGTGCATGTCTTTGGAGGTGGGAGGAAGCGGGAGTACCCGGAGGGAACCCACGCAGTCATGGGGAGGACATGCAAACTCCACACAGAAAGATCCCGAGGCCGGGAGTGAACTCACGACTACTCAGGACCTTCGTATTGTGAGGCAGCCGCACTAACCCCTGTGCCACAGATTCAATTCAAATTCTTCAAATTAACTGAATTAAATCTCCAAATTCAGAATTTTGCACAAGCTTGTTATTCACAAAACCATTTGATAAATGATCTGTATTTTTTTGCTACCATGCTCGATTTTCTGCTTCTTGGCATTCTTTTTCTTTCCGCCCGTTGAACTTTGAGCTGCATTGTCGAGAACTTCAGCCAGAAGAGGTGCTTCCTTCTTGGCTGGAGTGGGAGCTTGCTTGACTTTGAGTTCTGGCAGCTGTTCATTCGCTGAAAAATAACAGAATCAGCGTAAACAATTACATACAGAATTTCAACTAAATTACTAACGTATGCACCAAGCGTTAGGTAGCAATGATTGGCAGTCTCGCTCAATCAAAAGCTTTGTTAACACCAAGCGGTAGGGTTTGGCTCACTTTACATTGCAAAGTCAGTGGACATGATATTCTTTGATACGTCTGTAGTGGGTGGAGATAGACACACTGCAGTGAACTGATTGGTCAGCAGAACTTTCTGCCTTCTCTTAAAAATTCAAAAAGTGGCAATTTAAAATGCTGACATGTTGGTATGTGTCATACATTTAATGTAGCTGGTGCATCCTGCTGCACAACTACTGAAGGAAATGCAACCCTGATCAGAATTAATCTGATTTTGATCAGAATTAATCTGATTCTAACCATTAAGCAATAAATGTATCTCACCTGTACTTCTTGTCACAAAAATGCTTTAAAAGAGGTAAATCACAAGTCCCAGTCATTCGTAAATATTTTGATTCCAATTCCATTCAATTAAAAAATAAGACGCTACGGAACAATATACGCAACCAACCTGCTTCCAACTTCTGCTTTTTCTTCTTCTTGGAAGCCTGTGGGGGGGTCTGACCCACAGTAGCAGCTTGGGCCACCTGTATCTGGACCTCAAGCTGTGGAGAGGGTGGGCTGGGTTGCTTGCTGGCAACGATAGGTGCTGGTGCTTTGTGGCTGACCACCTTTGTGCTGTTTACTTCTTGCTCTTCAGGTGGGGGAGATGTTGCTGTATCTAACACAACAATGTTTGCAGCGGCTTCTGCAGCGGCTTCTGCAGCAGCAGCAGCAGCGGCGGCGGCCTTTGCTGCCTTTTTCTCCTTCTTCTTTCTTTCCCTCAAACCAACAGAAGCCTCTGTTGAAGCTGCAACAGGCACATTGGGAGAAGATGCTGGGGGATCAGGGGGAGCTGCAGACAATGGCTCTGGTTCCTCAACCAAATCAAGGATGGAGCTCTGGGCACCATCAATCACCTCAAAGTCCCCCTGGTCCTCTTCTGACTCTCCACCACCGCTGCCGCCCCCTCCACCAGCCACACTGGCACTCTCTTTTTTCTTACTCTTACTCTTCTTGTCGTTCCTCTTGCGGGAGTCTGGCTTGGATGGAGGCAGCTTAAGGTCGCGTTTCTGCCGGGCCAGCACCTCATCGTAAGATGTTTCTTTAGTGAAGAGCATGAAGAAGATAAAGAGGAGGGCGACCACCAGTAAAGGGATTAGGATGAGCAGGTACTGAGAGTCGTAGATATCCAACGCCATTCTGCATAAAAGGGAGAGAAGTGCCTGGTAATTTAAACGCTTCAATAATAAAATGGTAAATTAAACAATATGAAATAAAATCCACAACAAATTGTCATAATAGTCGCAGCAAAACGGAACTCAGAACGTACACAGGAAACAACTTGCTCATGTTTAATGTAGACATTCAGAATTTGTGAACGCACCTCGCTTGTCTGATTGGTGGATAATGAGGAAGTTGGTATGTTGGTGTGGAGAACGACAATGAAATGTGCGTATGGTAGGGCTTGGCTGCTTAAACAATATCAATATATATTGCGATAGACACAATCAATATCAGTATAAAATGCGTTCGATAAAACATTTGTTATATATTTATATTATTTAGTCGGAAGAAACAAGACATTATGAAGCAAGATTTGTTGCATGAAGTCACTCGCGCTCTGGGAACCCAGCTAAACAGGAAAGTGTCACTGAGCAATGGGAGTGACAAGCTAACAGCCAATCAGGTTACAGTATGCACTACCAAGTTTGGTTGCGCCGTCTTTCTGCCTCGCTGTGGATTCTCTGCATGGAGTGAGAAGAGAAACTGTGATATCTTGGTATATAAACTAACAGAAACTTGTCTTTAGTTTTGTTGGTTTTAATGCAGACGGTGCGGCAACATCCTGACACTTCCAATTTTTCGATTTAATAAGTAGCTTCCTAAACTACTCTGTAATGATCAAAAGCTTATACACTACTGACATCTAGTGTCTTAAAACTGCAAGTACCTTCAAGTTTACTGCTATTACTTTCCACCTGGCTACCAGAAACCTTCTCCACTTAAAAATAGCACCCTTGTTAAGTTGAAAATCGTATTACTGTATTTATTGTCTGGTGTATAGTCATAAAAAATATAAATAATTATCGATATCAATCAACATAAAACAACGTACATTATGATACAGTTTTCAGCCATATCGCCTGCCTTAGCGCATGGTCCCTCTGGTGTTGAAAGTGTGTGCTGCTGTTGGCGTGTCAAGGCGCTTGCTACATTACTTACAAGATGTAACTTGCATATCATCTTCCGAGCACTTGTTGCAGGTGGCTGAGTTCGCAATTATTTAGCACTTAAGGCATCAATAGGTATTTCTTTTCAAGTAGTGATAACATTTTGGTAGTAGTATTAATACGTCTTTCAATACTTCTTAAAATAAAGTGGAACAAAAAATTATTTTTATTATGGGCTTTATTTAAACAGGAAATCATATAACACTAAAATGATTACAAATAGCCAGCTGATCTAGGACTGGGTTAGAATAGAATGATTTGCCATTATATCAAATACTTAACAATTTAGTGTCACCACTGTTGGCCTGTGCTTAATTGAATACTAAAACACTACTAAAGCTAAAACTACACAGATAAGACATGTCACAAGTAAAACACACACCGTTAAAGATAAAACAGTTCAAGGCGTTTTATGAAATCCAGTCAATTCACTTGCAGTAGGCTGTTTTGACAACGCTAATACTTGGCAACAGGCCAACCAGCTAAATGTGACGCCTACATATTTTAAAAACTTGCTGGTGTTAATATTTATGTTATTGTGATGTTCAGCGTTCCAGTGTTTGTTAAAGCGCGCCTCAAAAGGTGATTCGTGGAGAACAAAAAAATGTTGTGTCGGTGCAGTGAGAACAAAGACAGCACCATTCACAGCATTAAAATACAAACTTTTTTTTTTCATAGGCAATACAGTATCTTTTTTCATTTGTCAGTGCCTTGGTACATTTGTAAGTACCTGTACACCGAACAAGCTTTTGGTACCCACCAGTATTCCTGAACGGTTCTTTATTGGCCGGCCCATCACCACTCTTATGATGTTTTAAAAACAAAAACATAAATGGTAATCAATGCACATCTAATCAAAATAAATCTTGCTGTATATATATATGAAGGGCATGCACACTGATGCAAACAAGCAGCACAGGTCTGTAGAACGTAAACTGGCTCAAGTATAAAATATTGCCCTGGTGGAGTTGTTGGCACATCAATAATGCTTACTTAGAGCATGTCTTTCACCCTGATCTCCCTAGTATTATGATCCAATTACCCAACACTGACCCTGCCTGGCAACTAAACATCCACCCATCCATTTTCTACCGCTTGTCCCTTACTCCTTACTTTACATTCAGTTCATTGAAAATTGAAGGTCATAAACTTGGCATAAGAAGGGGAGATAAAAAGACACTAGGTTAAATATATTTTAGTTTTTTTTTCTGTCTTATGTTGTAACTAAGCTTTCATTCAACAAAAAAGGCATCAGGATGGGTTTACAAGAGGCCAAAACACAACAGCATATAAAAGTAGGGGTGTAACGGTACGTGTGTTTGTATTGAACCGTTTCGGTACGGGGGTTTCGGTTCGGTTCGGAGGTGTACCGAACGAGTTTCTACACGAACATATTTAGTAGCCGCCTAAGCTAAAGTCTTAACAAGCTGCTCCGCTTGTTCTCCTTTGTCTCTTGTCAGTACTCTACACAGCACCCAGTATTGTCCCACCCACACAACCATCTGATTGGTTACATACAGTGCGGTAACAGCCAATCAGCAATGGTATTCAGAGCGGTAACAGCCAATCAGCAGTGCGTATTCAGAGCGCATGAAGTCAGTGCTTCTGCGGTGGGGTTAGCGGATAGGTGTTTAGCAGGTAAGCATCAGGCAGCGGACACTCCCCAAATTATAATAAACACCTCCCAGTCAACTACTACTAACATCACTATGAGCTAGTTGACGTTCAAGACACAAACAGCAGCTCAGCTCGCTCGCAATCCTGGCTTGAGGTGAAGGCTAATTAGCTTTTAGCGTAACGTTAGCTCATTTTGCTGTGTGTGTGTGTGTTATGGACAGCAAAGCCCTGTCTGCCTGTTATTTCACTTTACCGTTTTCTGTGTTGATTGAGCTGTGTTGAAGCAGCAAAAATGGACATTATGTTAAATGAAGAGTTTCTGTCTGTGATAGTTGATATAATAATGTAACTGCATCATTAAGCCTACATGAACTCCATGGTGTTGAGGGATGAATAGTCTCTCCTATTGCTATTGTACTATTTTTTCAGCTATAGTTACATTAATCATTAGTAATGTAGCAGCCTAGTTTTGAATGGCAGGGTCCCTGCTATCACATGTTGATAAAAATATAACATTTACATAATAAAAATCAACTACAGGCTTCCCAAATACTGTAATAAATTAAGCATGATGAGTTGACTTGAAACTGTTTAATGTTGCACTTTTAATATGTCGAAGAAAAGTTGTCATTTTATTTAATCTGAGCAACAACTTGAGGCAGTTTAATGTTGATTAACGTGGGCAGAATTATTATAGTGTTCCTAAAGTTAAAAGGATAAAGCCATTGTTTACAAATTTGGTAAATAACCAAAAATGTATATTTTGTTGTTTTCTTACTGTATCGAAAATGAACCGAACCGTGACCTCTAAACCGAGGTACGTACCGAACCGAAATTTTTGTGTACCGTTACACCCTTATATAAAAGTGTCACCCACTTTGATCTGATGCAGTTGCCCACTTCAAGCACTGAAAGAAAGAAAGCATTTTTTTGTGGTGGAATAAAAGCAAGACAATGTTTTATATCCTCAATGCTGCACACAGTTCGGACGTGGTGGCCTCAGCATGCAAATATTCAGTGTAGATTAGTCACATTTAAAAAAAATAAAACTACATTCTAGTAGTGTCACATTGCTCCAATAACAATAAATCACCTCAATTTTGGTGCAATTATTTTTCACTTAAACTGTAGCTTTGATTTGATTTTCAACCACTGTGGGTCAATGGTGAGTGACAAAAAATACATTTCAATCCCATTTTACATTCACAATTTGAGGCTATATTAAAGAACAGGAGTTAGTGTTACAGACTGGGACTCATTACTCATTTGGATTAAATAGATTATCCTTAATTATTCATTTAAGAATAACTCTCCACTGCAAGACTTTCAGAGGTTTGGTAGATTTAATATAAGAAAGACGAAAGCATGCAGTACCTATTTCCTCTTTTAGTGGCCGGTGTATAGTTACTCAACTGCAGAAAATACCAGGTGTCTGTTGGGGGTTAAGGTGTGTAGTAAAAGCTATGCCTTTTCTGATTTGCTTCTTTTATTTAAAAAGATTATGTAGTATTCATAGTGGCACTTCTCGTGTAACTGCCACATTGTCTCAAACATCTCAATGAGACAATAACATAATTTGACAATGTAGCGGGTCGAACAAACTAAAGTTAAAGTGAAAGTTTTCTTTCCACCCAATGCTTCAGAGTGGAAGGTGTATACGAGTCTTCCTGTGCATAATGAGCCCTGATCCTCCATCAAAAATGAGCCTGAGGACAAAGTCCTCTCAGGCTGTTGGATCCCTGGAATCTCATTGCTTGGCTGGAAAAACTTTCAGATTTGGGCAGTGTAGACAGAAAGTAAAGTGTTCATTGATGTGAGAGTAAATTTTTTTAAACTGCCAGAACCATGAAAACAATTAATTAAGTATCATAAAGCATATTCAAGTTAATGCACATGAAGTTGTAAAATGTGAAATTTGAGCCATGTTGTTTGTAAAAAAAAAAGTACAAGTTAAAATTAATGTCATGCATGAGAAATCATTCACAGATTTTTTTGGCTTAATGACAACTCATATTTCAAATGAAGGATCACTGAAAAGAATATAGAAGAAATTGACTCACATTCAAAGAGTTACAACTATTGCTACGTTGCGTTAACAGTTTACAATGACTACCGGTTAGGGGTGTAACGGTACGTGTATTTGTATTGAACCGTTTAGGTACGGGGTTTCGGTTCGGTGGTGTACCGAACGAGTTTCCACACGGACAGATTAAGTAGCGTACCGCACGTTGTGTAAACAATGCACACCGAGGCACAACACACGGCATGTTAGCAACGACCGGGCTAGGACAACATGCAAAACCCAGAGCTGGAAGACCCTCCTGCCTCGTTAAGATCTCCCGTTTTGGAACACTTTGGCTGCGCGATACAACAATGGAGGACGGAGGTTTACCAACATTGTTCAGCAGCTGCTTCTGACAACACGTCAAACATGCTAACCCATTTGAAGCGTCACCACCGCATTCAAGCAGCCTCTCCTCGGTGAGTCAGGCAGGTGTTATGAGAGTAGCGTATGTGTGTGTGTGTGTCCCTTTAATATGTGACAGCATGTGAGGTGAGTGACGTATGTAAGTGTGTGGGCGAGAGAGGTGAGGGAGCGGTAGCGTGAGTGCGGGGAGTGGCTAGTGTTTTGTTGGATTGGATGTGTGCAAGACCTCAATAAAGCCACGATTTGCAACTACCGTATTTTTCGGACTATAAGTCGCTCTGGAGTATACGTCACACCGGCCGAAAATGCACAATAAAGAAGGAAAAAAACATATACGTCGCACTGGAGTATAAGTCGATTTTTTGTGGGGAAATTTATTTGATAAAATCCAACACCAGGAATAGACATTTGAAAGGCAATTTAAAATAAATAAAGAATAGTGAACAACAGGCTGAATAAGTGTACGCCATATGACGCACAAATAACCAACTGAGAACGTGCCTGGTATGTTAACGCAACACATCATGGCAAGAGTCATTCAAATAACTATAACATATAGAACATGCTATACATTTACCAAACAATCTGTCACTCCTGATCGCTAAATCCGATGAAATCTTCTTCCTCGGTGTCGCCTCTGGTATGCGCCCCGCTAGCGTCCTTTCTTTCTGCTGCTCGATTGCTGTTCTCTGCAGCATATTTCACTACGTCCAGCTTGTAATCTGCAGTATATGATTTCCTTTTCAGTGCCCTTTTAGTTCAGTCCTTCTCAGTTTTTATAAGTTACCGTTAATGTTGATGTGATCCATTTTAATAGCTCCGGCAGTAGCGTATAGCATATAGCAATTAGCATCCCAGGACCCACAATGCACTTCTGCCATGACCCGACCCCGCCAAATTCTTATTGGTTGGCATGTGAGTGACGATTGCTGACGTGTGTGTGACGATTGCGGACATTTTCTTTGTCGCTCACGTGAATGAGATAAATAATATTATTTGATATTTTACGGTACTGTGTAAATAATTTCACACATAAGTCGCTCCGGAGTATATGTCGCACCCACGCCCAAACTATGAAAAAAACGTTGACTTATAGTCCGAAAAATACGGTAATCGCCGGACTCGTCATTTACCCTGGAGTCCGGAGCTGTGGAGACTCACTGCCGGGTAGAGTGAAAGGTGTTGCCCCCGAGAATACATCAGCCCTGGAGGAGTGTCTCCCCTGCGCTCCTCGACTACGGTCTGGGAGCCGGAAGCAGGAAAGGTGCAACACAGGGCTAAAGCAATAACAAGTGTCTTTATAGCAGCAGATTTAAGACCATATTGCATTAAAAACTAGATTTTTACCCACTTCTATGGTGGAAGAACAATAAGCCCATATATCCTCTTACTGCCAAGTTAGCCAGGCTGGGGGGGAAAAGAAAAGTTAATCTGAGGCTGAGTTGACTTGAAACTGTTTAATGTTGCACTTTTTATATGGAGAAGAAAAGTTTTGTCATTTTATTTAATCTGAGCAACAACTTGAGGCAGTTTAATGTTGATTAACGTGGACCCCGACTAAAACAAGTTGAAAAACTTATTCGGGTGTTACCATTTAGTGGTCAGTTGTACGGAATATGTACTGTACTGTGCAATCTACCAAGTCTTAATCAATCAATCAAAAAAAGCACTTTATATGTAGAAAGGTTTTGTAAAGAAACCATTCTGAGCCTTATCTTATTTAGTTTTTATTTTATATATGTTGACCACATTAACCCTGGCAATGGACCCTGTGTGTATATGTATGTTATGCCATTGTTTACAAATTTGGTAAATAAATAATCAAAAAATGTATATTTTGTTGTTTTCTTACTGCACCGAAAATGAACCGAACCGTGACCTCTAAACTGAGGTACGTACCGAACGGAATTTTTTTGTACAGTTACACCCCTACTACCGGTAACTTCTTTTTATGCATGATAAATACAAGATGTTCACAAGTTTCTTAAAAAATGCTCATCCACTTTTTACGGTTGTATGGCACCAGTTTAAATATCAAACAAATTAATTTAATTATTTTTTATTGTAAAAATCTTGGAACTTGATACAAGGTTTTTTTTTTGTTTTTTTGTTTTTTGGATGTGGACAACAACACGACTGCCATCGAAGCACATTACATCTCTATTACCGGAGGTAAAACAATCCCGTGAAAAGATTAAACAGAACGACCGTCAGAATCGACAAACTACCGCTGCTAACTGCTAAAGCTAACAAATATATCTAAGCTGAAACCCTCGCTGACATCACACATCACTTGGCAACAGACACCACCTTTTAACTGAAACTTCTTTCAAATGCATATGAATTATATTACATCTGTTTTTGGGTTTTTTTGTTTGTTTTTTTAAAGTAACGCATTCATTACTTTCCCTTGTAATTACATCTATTAAAGAGTAATTCAATTAGTAATAAATCACTTTTTGGTTAAGTAACAAGCAACTATAATTACTTTCTAAAAGTAATTTTCAAAAGACTGGTAGCAACAGTCATGTGATGTTGAGTTTAAACTATACCCTTTGCACATTTCGTTTAAAATACCAATATATATTGAGCATCGCAATAAGGCCTAAAAATACCGGGATATCAGTTTTGGTCAATGTCCCCCAGCTCTACCTGCACTCCAAATTGTTGATGATGCTAGAAATATGCATCCCCACAGAAGAAGCACTCAAATGTAAATGCAGACCACTTCACGAAGGACAGAACTGTAAAAAAAGCAACTTCTAAAAATGCAACCTCAACTACAGACATGGGAGCTGTATGTTTTATAATTTTGTTTTTTCCCAGGTATTAGTCTAACTTAGCATGATGTTGGTGTTGAAATGTGACTGTAATGTTAGTGTCCTTGTCTGTGTCCCATTCCTTATTGTTATGTTGTTGTATCAGATATTTGGCATACATTACATTGGACAATTTACAGTGTATACTTGGTTCAACAGGGCAGCACAGTGGTAGAGGGGTTAGTGTGTCTGCCTCACAATACGAAGGTCCTGGGTTCGATTCTGCGCTCGGGATCTTTCTGTATGGAGTTTGCATGTTCTCCCCGTGACCGCGTGGGTTCCCTAATGCAGACTTTTACGAGATCTTGGGGATCTGGGAATAACCATGTGACAAGGTAAACAGAGAAACTTCGAGCTTTGCCGTCCATCAATACCCACAAGTGGGCGCTTCTGTGATGTCCTTGACTCGTGAAAAAGACAACAGTTTTGCCTTGCAGAACGAAGTGAAGTGAATTATATTTATATAGCGCTTTTCTCAAGTGACTCAAAGCGCTTTACATTGTGAAACCCAATATCTAATTTACATTTTTAAACCAGTGTGGGTAGCACTGAGAGCAGGTGGGTAAAGTGTCTTGCCCAAGGACACAACGGCAGTGACTAGGATGGCGGAAGCGGGGATTGAACCTGCAACCCTCAAGTTGTTGGCACGGCCGCTCTACCAACCGAGCTATACCGCCCCAGCCTATGGCATGTTATAACATGCCATAGGCTGTTCACCTTGGAGACCTGCTGCGGATATGGGTACGGCCTGGCGCGAGATTTACGACGACTTTATCTGGCAAGCAATGTAGACACACAGCTCCAACGAACCACGCCCCTGTTCCCCGGCCAGCGTATCAGCTGGCATTTGACACAGAACCCCATATGTGCACATAGCTTCTCGGGATATATCTTAATGATTCTTTAATTTTGGACCTCCAGAATCAGCATTTGGGCCAACATAGTGAAATTACATCTGAAAAACTTTGACTAGCCCATTAAGACGTTTCAAAGTGTAAAATACGATTTGCCTTGAAGACGGACCATTTAATTTTGAAAGAAAATCGAATAATTTTTCGTTTTTGTGCATGACTTCCTGTCCAACACAAGCAGATTTTAGCTGAATTGATGCGCTGTGTTACGGCGACCTGAAAAAATAGAAGCTCTGAGTAGGGCTGGGCGATATATCGATACACGCGATATATCGCGGGTTTGTCTTTGTGCGATATAGAAAATGACTGTCGTGATATTCAAGTATACATTCTCACGCAGTTGCTTTTAGCTGCTGGCATGACACTACAGGCTCTCCTCGCTCTTTCCTGTGTCTCCTTCTCACAGACAGACAAGCGCACCTTCTTATACACGTCACATACTGTCACGTCATACGTCACATACGTATACGCCTTCCCCGAGCAGAAAGATAGAAGCATGGCTAACGTTAGCTGTGATGCTAGCGGAGTGGTGCGAGCGGTAATATGAGTGAAAGAAGGTGCAAATCTGGTAACAAATGGAGGAATAATTAATTCCCAAGAAAAACAGCAGGGGGTCCATCGTCTGGCGGCGGTTTGGCTTCAAGTGGGAATATGTCGAACAGACAACCGTAATTTGTCAAGTGTGGGGCAAAAGCGTTGCTATAAAAAGTAGCATTATTGCTGTAACAAACAGTTCAGGGTGTCCCAAGTTACCGGAGTGTATTAGGTAAGGAGGAGGAGTTTTGTCCCTCCAGAGTTGCCGTAAGGCTGTGACGTAGGGTGTGTGTGGTTGTGGAAGGAGGTGTGTGATGTTGACATTAAAGAAGCGGTGGCTACCGAACCGGCTCTGTCTCCCGTTTATCATTTTATTAGATAAGTACCCTGTATAGGCGAACCCAGGACACTCGGCTACACTGCTAATATGTAGCATCATTTGAAAAGTCACCTGCTAGAGAATGAATAGTGCTCACTCCGCACGCCCACACCATCAAAATGCCCAGGCAAACATTTCCAGATCAACATCGTATGAAAAAAATAGTGATTTTTTTTAGTTGTGATTTCCTTCTCTGCATGAAAGTTTAAAAGTAGCATATATTAATGCAGTATGAAGAAGAATGTTTTAATGTAGACACATAGAATCATCATACTGCTGTGATTATATGCATCAAGTGTTCATTCAAAGCTAAGGCAAAATATAGAGATATATATCGTGCATCGCGATATGGCCTTAAAATATTGCGATATTAAAAAAAGGCCATATCGCCCAGCCCTATATTTAGCGCATGGATTCTGCTGCTGAAAAGCATAAGATATTACACTACCTTGCTCAGGGTATGAAAACGTTGGATATTTCCCAAAAACTTATGCGTGATCATCGAACCGTCAAGAAATGTGTTGCTAATTTAGAGCACAGGCAAGTTCAATCAGATAAAGGCAAAATTTTAAAAAGTCTCTGCCAGACAACTTCATCGGATTAAGAGAGAATCTGCTAAAATATATATACAAATACCTCTTTGCAAAGCAGCAAAGAGGTATTTGAAGCCGGTGGTGCCTCTGGAGTCCCACGAACCTCAAGGTGTAGGATCCTCAAGAAGTTTGCAAGTGTGCTTAAAGTTAATATTCGGCCACCCCTAAACAATGTTCACAAGCAGAAACGGTTGCAGTGGGCTCAGGAATACACTAAGACAAATTTTCACACCATGGGCTCAGGAATACATGAAGACACATTTTCAAACAGTTTTGTTTACCGATGAGTGCCGTACAACCCTAGATGGCCCAGATGGCTTGAGCAGCGGATGGTTGGTAAATGGCCACAATGTCCCAACAAGGCTGAGACAGCAGCAAGGGAGTGGGGGTGTCATGTTTTGGGCTGGAATCATGGGGAATGAGCTGGTAGGTCCCTTTAGGGTCCCTGAGGGTGTGAAAATGACCTCTGCAAAGTATGTAGAGTTTCTGACTGACCACTTTCTTCCATGGTACAAAAAGAACAACCGTACTTTCTGACAAAAAAATCATTTTCATGCATGACAATGCGCCATCTCATTCTGCAAAGAAGACCATTGAGTCACTGGCTGCTATGAGCATAAGAGGAGAGAAACTAATGGTGTGGCCACCATCTTCTCCTGACCTCAACCCTACTGAGAACCTCTGGAGCATCATCAAGCAAAAGATCTATGAGGGTGGGAGACAGTTCATATCCAAGCAGCAGCTCTGGGACACTATTCTAACATCCTAAAAAGAAATTAAAGGTGAAACTGTCCAAGAACTCACAAGTTCAATGCATGCAAGGCTTATAAAAGTGATATCAAGCAAAGGGTCCTATACTAACATGTAACTCAGCCTGTTTAATCAAAAGTTATTTCAATCAAAAATAGTTTAATTTATATGGTCTTATAATGCTACAAATTCAACATGTGACCATTTTGAGTTCTTTACAGCCTATAAAATGGAACAGTGTACTTTAAGTTATTTATTGTATTTATTTATTGTAAAGATACTGTTATTTCAAGATTTGTTCAATGAAATTTGAATTAAACTAACGGCTGATGACTTGAAAATTATACTGACTGACATTGGCATCAATTATTTATGAAAATGTGAGTAAAATGTACTTTGCATAATAATTTGGAACACAGTGTAAATCAGCAAAGCTCTAAAGCCAGGTGTATATTTTCATACATCATTGCCAAATGGAACATATGGTGTGGTATTCCAGAGAATGATGTCCAATATGTCAGCCATGACAGAAGAAAATGGCCACTGGTAAGACTACTGCAGCTGCAGTGTTGCCAATTTGGCGAGATTGTCGCTAAATCAAGCGACTTTCCAAATCCTCTTGGCAACTTTTTTTGTAAACCGCTACCAGTGGCAAATCCAGCTACCTTTTCCCGGTGTTATTGGAGTTTTGTGTCATTAAAGCCCTAAGGTTATAGCATGGTGCAGTTTCTGTCCCCAACGAGCAGTGGCAGGTGCTGCAGTGAGCCTCTTCCCTGCTCCAAAGCACTCACAGGCGGGTCAGTCTGCTGCGCGAGCACAGATGAGAGCCTCACTACTCAAAGTCCAGACTGCAACTGATATGTGCATGTGTAAAGCTGCCGCTGTTTTTGGTTTGGTTTCAAAAGCAAGATGTAAATGTAAATATTTCTTCAGGTTTCATTTCTGCCATTTCACACTAAAATAATTCACCGCAACGTCCCACTCCCATCGTTCATGTTAATGAGCCAGTCAATATATGAGAATGCCATAACCCTCTAGTCCAGTGGTTCTCTAACTTTTTTCACCAAGCACCAGCAGAATAACCGACATTAAAATACAGTAGCACAGCAGCCCTAACTATTCATTAGAACAAAGCAGGTTTTATTTACTTATTATTTTTGGCCAATGTAAAATTCCACACAGTTTGAACAGTAACACTGATTTGAACATTGGGTTCCCGCGCGTGCTGAGTGATAGAAACGACAGAGTAAGACGTTCCATTTGCGTCTTATGACTACTGCCTGCAGTAGTTGGATTGTAACGACTTCCATTGAAGGCTGCTAAACCTTTTATTTTAGGGGCGGCATGGCGTAGTGGGTAGAGCAGCCGTGCCAGAAACCTGAGGGTTGCAGGTTCGCTCCCCGCCTCTTACCATCCAAATCGCTGCCGTTGTGTCCTTGGGCAGGACACTTCACCCTTGCCTTCGGTGCCGCTCACACTGGTGAATGAATGATGAATGACTGGTGGTGGTCGGAGGGGCCGTAGGCGCAAACTGGCAGCCACGCTTCCGCCAGTCTACCCCAGGGCAGCTGTGGCTATGAAAGTAGCTTACCACCACCAGGTGTGAATGTATGATGGGTTCTCACTTCTCTGTGAAGCGCTTTGAGTGTCTAGAAAAGCGTTATATAAATCTAATATAAATAACGTTGGGAAGACTATGTCTCCCGGCTGGCCTGGGAACGCCTCGGGATCCCCCGGGAGGAGCTGGACGAAGTGGCTGGGGAGAGGGAAGTCTGGGCTTCCCTGCTTAGGCTGCTGCCCCCGCAACCCGACCTCGGATAAGCGGAAGAAGATGGATGGATGGATGGATTCGACAAACCAGTTGCAATAGCAAAATCAATGTCAACACACGACTCCTCGCTGCGTTCTGCCATTGTTGTTTGAATAAAACAGTCCCAGCGATCCTCATTGGTTCATTATTTTTTGCTATTTTGAAGGAGTTTGCATTGCTCTCGAGCCCAGATCCTTGTGTGGAGCTCAGCGAACTACAAGGATCTGGCGAGAGTCAGGTTATGAGGTGATGTCATTTGGCGACTTTTAGGACAGCCAATGGCTGCTTTCCTTACTGAAGAGTTTGCAAAACTGCGCAGCTGTTCCTTCCTGGGAGAGACAAACTGATTCACTGAACTGATATTCTTACAAGCTAACTTTACCGATGAGCCGTGAAAAAGAAAGGAGACTCGGTGATATTTCTGGAAGCAATTTGACATTCACACACACACACTCACACACACACACACACACTTTAAAGCCCCACGCGCAGTTGTGACCACACAATGTTAAAGCTCAGCACCATGGCGGTGGAGGCTAGCATGCTAGCACTAACCCACCAAACATGTAAGTAGTTGTTCATAAAAGTGACCGACAACGATAAGGCGTCGACAGCGATGAAAGGTCCCTCATTAGCCGGACTGGAGGCGTGGACATTAGGCCCTACGGACCTCGTCTATGTCTGTGACCCAGCCTACTCCTCTCCTGAAAGCTCTGACCCGGTCTGCTGCTCCCTTCAGCCGCTTCAGTCCTCAGGGCCGTTCATAGGCCTAGTTGAAGGGCTCGGCTCCGGGAAAAGCTCTACCACACGGCTGCCCGACAACAAATAAGTGTACTGATATGACGGAATCCTCCCAAACATACCTGTGGTTTGAGCGGACTGTTGTCTGAGCGGTGAAATGGCGTTGTTCTCCGCGGACTCAAACAGCCTCCTCACTTCCCAGGACAGCCTGGCTTCACTTGTGCTAACCACACGACTGTCTTCCGTTCACTGGGCGGGTCAGACCGAAGGGAGTGCTTGATTTAAGACTCCGTACACACCGGACGTTGCCGCGTTAAATGCAGACATTACGAACGAGGAGCCGCCGTTCGCTTAAAACGTCCCGTAGTTATAATCGCGCAAACGTCGAATGCAAAGAGGAGTGGTCACATTACTCGGCAGTGTTTCCTTATGACGTCTCTTGTCAAAGTAGAAAAAATGGCTGTCAAAGGCCATTAAAATAAACGTCTAAGAATTCCTCTGTGGTACAAAACTTTGTCCAAACGAAATGTATTTTACAAGGGAGAAGGCATATTAATTCAGCTGTCCAAATATAGAGGTAACGAATAAAAATGTATGTAAAAAATTATTGCTGTGATCATGTCACCTCTATACAGCCAACAACTTTCAAGGGAACATTTGCACGAAACTAAGCTGCAGTTATGTTCTGAAATAGATGTGTAGCATTCAAATGAAACAATGCATGTCGGTGTTTATTGGGTTTAAAATAAATACATTTAAACAATAGATTGAAAGAAAAGCAATGCAAATATTAAGAATAATTACTAAATATTTTTCAATCATTTATACAGTGGCAGAAAAGCGGAAACTTAATATTTATATGTACATTTTCTATTAAAGGGGAACAATATCACAATTTCAGAATGGTTAAAACCATTAAAAATCAGTTCCCATTGGCTTATTATATTTTTCGAAGTTTTTTTCAAAATTTTACCCATCACGCAATATCCCTAAAAAAAGCTTCAAAGTGCCTGATATTAACCATCGTTATAAACACCCGTCCATTTTCCTGTGACGTCACATAGTGAATACAAACAAACATGGCGGAAAGAACAGCAAGCTATAGCGACATTAGCTCGGATTCAGACTCGGATTTCAGCGGCTTAAGCGATTCAACAGATTACGCATGTATTCAAACGGATGGTTGTAGTGTGGAGGCAGGTAGCGAAAACGAAATTGAAGAAGAAACTGAAGCTATTGAGCCATATCGGTTTGAACCGTATGCAAGTGAAACCAACGAAAACGACACGACAGCCAGCGACACGGGAGAAAGCGAGGACGAATTCGGCGATCGCCTTCTAAACAACGATTGGTATGTGTTTGTTTGGCAATAAAGGAAACTAACAACATGAAGTAGGTTTACAGCATATGAAATACATTTGGCAACAACATGCACTTTGAGAGTGCAGACAGCCCAATTTTCATCAATTAATATATTCTGTAGACATACCCTCATCCGCGCTCTTTTCCTGAAAGCTGATCTGTCCAGTTTTGGAGTTGATGTCAGCAGGCCAGGGAAGCTAGGGTCGATATTCTTCTCTTGATCATCTTCGGTGGCATAAGGGACGGTGTGAGCCAAGACATCCAGGGGGTTTAGCTCGCTCGTCTGCGGGAACAAACTGCCGCCATTGCTTGCCGTGCTACCGAGGTCCTTTGTCCCTGAATTGCTCACACACTCCAGCAGATTCAATGGGGGTCTGGCGGCAGATTTCTTTGACTTTATCGTTGGAAATGCATCTGCTTTGAGTGTTGCAGGATATCCACACATTCTTGCCATCTCTGTCGTAGCATAGCTTTCGTCGGTAAAGTGTGCGGAACAAACGTCCAATTTCTTGCCACTTTCGCATCTTTGGGCCACTGGTGCAACTTGAATCCGTCCCTGTTCGTGTTGTTACACCCTCCGACAACACACCAACGAGGCATGATGTCTCCAAGGTACGGAAAACAGTCGAAAAAACGGAAAATAACAGCTGATTTGACTCGGTGTTTGAGAAAATGGCGGATTGCTTCCCGACGCTCCGAGAGCGAATATTAGAAAGGTGTTTAATTCGCCAAAATTCACCCATTTAGAGTTCGGCAATCGGTTAAAAAAATATATGGTCTTTTTTCTGCAACATCAAGGTATATATTGACGCTTACATAGGTCTGGTGATAATGTTCCCCTTTAAAGCACATGCCACACTTAACATTATAGGCATTTATGTCCAATAAAAAACAATTATAGACACAGACTTTTTATTTTCTCATATGCACATGCTAACTGAACACCATCTATTATTTATTTTTCAGACTGATTTCTTCTTTTAAGTGTCCATGGATTATGGCTGCCCTGCAGCCTCTAGCTCTGCCTCATACTGCCTCCTCAGGCCCTTTAGGTACATGCGCAGGCTGTCCGGGTCAAGTCTAGAGTTTCTGGCAGTCTGCAGGAGGCGTGTGGCCAAGCGGTATAGCACACGCTGCCTCTCTGCTTTTGGATTACTCTTATGCTTGGCCTTGGGATCAACAATAAAAACACATTTTATGAACATCTGAAAGGCCCATCCATAAAAGTGTTAATCACACACCAATGTACAATCGGTTGGAATATATTGACACAAAAAAGGCCAAAATATTAAAACCCACCAAAAGCTGCTTGCTGACTTTAAAAGCAAATGTCTTTGCTTCCTGGATTATGCTTGAAGGAAGCGAGGTCATTTCTGCTGCCCTAAGGCCTAAAAAAACAATAGTAAGCAATAGATATGTTAGCAACCTCCTGGTAAACAATTCATCAATGTGATGGCACAAATTGATTACCGTAGTGTCTTTCCTCGGAGTATCCTCCACTCAGTAAGTGCGTGTACACCACATTCTCGGCGCCAGTGTCACGAGTGCGGGTGTGCTGAACCTGCATGTGCTGGTTCTCCACGTTGGGATACAGACACTCCAGTTGGCACAGCTCAAGGTAGTGTGTTGCAAACAGAGTAAAAGCCTACAAAACAGAACAGAAACTACACACACCTAAAAGACTCTAACCAAGGCGAGCGAGTAGAATGTTTAATTACCGGTAATTGTACACTGATTATAGAATAGTTTTTTCTACCTTCAAGTTGAGGAGAAACTCACAAACAGAGTGACAGATCCCGATTCCTTCCTCTGCACTGGTTCCACGTCCCAGTTCGTCGATGATGATGAGGGACCTATCGCTAACGTTGTGGACTATATATGTGATCTTTCGGGAAGGTAAAAATAGTGTGAATGGTGAAGCTGTGGATTTTTTCCCACACACTTAATAGAACATACTTCCTTCATTTCCAACATGAATGTGGAAGAGCTGGTTTCAAAATTGTCATCCACGCCAATTCTTGTGAAGATTTGATCAGCGGCACGGAAAGAAGCATACTCAGCAGGGACAAAAGAACCTGTAAAAAAGTTTGATGTACTCAAACTTCTCAATATAGCAGTGTTTTATCAAATGTAGTAAATGCCTACCTATCTGAGCCATGATTTGACATAGTGCCACCTGCTTTAGATATGTCGATTTCCCACTCATGTTGGGACCAGTGATGATGACAAAGTTGCTGCCCTCAGAGATGTAGCAGTTGTTGGATACAAGCTGCTGTCTGGCCATTCGCTCCAGGATTGGGTGGCGACCTTGCTTTATAGCGAGTGTGTCTGTGAACTCTGGACGCACTGGCAGACACATAATATCATTTCAAACAAGCATATGCAAACAGCGATGTACTGTAAAACAAATATTATACTGCATTTTGAGTTTAGAGAGTTCAATTGTTGACTCGTCTGATTGTTAATGAGTAGTGGCAAAAGACTTTAAAGCAGGGGTGTCAAACTCTAATACAGAGTGGGCCAAAATTTAAAACTGAACAAAGCCACGGGCCAAGGTTGAACAAATTAACCTTTACGTACTCTACGAGCTATCGTCACGTCCGCTTTTCATCCATTCTAACATCGTTCAGACCCAGTCACAAGAAATGTGCGGCTTCTGTACGCACACACGAGCGAATGCAACGCATACTTCATCAACAGCGATACAGGTCACACTGAGGGTGCCAGTATAAAAAACTTTAACACTGTTAGAAATATACGCCACACTGTGAATCCACACCAAACAAGAATAACAAACACATTTCGGGAGAACATCCGCACCATAACACAACATAAACACAACAGAACAAATACCCAGAATCCTTTGCAGCACTAACTCTTCCGGGACGCTACAAAATACACCCCTGCTACCACCAAACCTCCCCCCCACACACACACACACCTTGTAGAGTCCCGGAAGAGTTAGTGCTGTAAAGGGTTCTGGTTTGGTGTGGATTCACAGTGTGGCGTATATTTCTAACAGTGTTAAAGTTTTTTATTCGGCTACCCTCAGTGTAACCTGTATCGCTGTTGATGAAGTATGCATTGCATTCAAATGTGTGTGCGTGCAGAAGCTGCACATGTTATGTGACTGGGCCAGCACTCGTTGGGCTGGCTGGCTGGCGTTTGGAAGACTCCCGGGAGGATCGGCGGGCCAGCTTTAGTGTTAATTTGATATCGCCTCAAGGGCCAAGTTAAATTACACGGCGGGCCAGAGTTTGACACCCATGCTTTAAAGGGATCATATTGTGATTTTTTCTACATTTAAAACACTTCCTTGTGGTCTACATAACATGTAATGGTGGTGCTTTGGTCAACATTTTGCTTTGGTTTTATGTTTTACAGATCATCTTTGAGCCACTTTTTGACCGTCTCTTCAGGATGCGCCGTTTTGTGGCCAGTCTTATTTACGTGCCTCTACTTTGACTGCGTCTTCTATGGAAGTATTATTGTAGCAAAATTATTGTATGTGTTTTAATTAATGTGTGTTTTATATTGTCTGTCCGTATTATGATTTGTCAGTGCATAAAAAAATATCTGTCTGTATTTCAATCGGCGTGTGTGTTTTAGCAGTAACTTAGTGGTCAGAAGTATTTTTGTATTCAAATAAGTTATCAGTAATTACATTGTGGCCCAAATGATCGCATTTCCTCTGTCAGATGTATTAGAAATTCCAAACAGTTTGTTTGGAGGAAGTACGAAGAAAAGCAAAATAGTTTTACAAATATCTGCGCTTTATCTCCATGGTTTGATTTCCAATTTTTGGTACATATGCCGATCCCAAATACACAAAAACAGGTACAGTCCCCTTTAAGACATTTATGTTAAAAGATAAATGAAAAAAAAAAATTTGGGAAATTATTTATACACAACAAATAGCAAAACCCTTAAAGAACAACTGCACTTTTGGGGGGAATTTTGCCTATTGTTCACGATCATTATGAAAGACGTGACGACAGATGTATTTTTTTAATGCATTCTAAATAGGAAAAACATGCGATCCAAAGTCTGCTTACAATGGCGCCTAAGGGAGCTGCTCTATTCTGCCAAACAAGCCCTTAAAAAAACTTTTTTTTATATACACGCTGTAAGTATATATGTAATGTAGTAACAGGCACATTTATAATAACATTTAATATTTACGTATTTTGCCAATTTTAGGCATACGCGATGCAATCATTTCAAAAATGCATCAGGGCGTTCGCTTTTTCACTTACTACTGCTCACTGCAGACTTTATGAGAGCTAACAAACATAATAAAACCTCACTTACAGCACAGGGTCTGCTGTCATTAGGATGCCGACTACTAGGATGTTCGTATATTCTCATTTAGATAAAGAATGACTCATAATCCTTGCAAAGACAAGGGGGTGGAACCAAGCGTCTTTTCGTGTCGCTATTTCCAGGTCTTAATTGGCTGTCAAAATTTTCCAACTTGTCGGAGTATGTCCTCGTTCTTCTACTATCCAGGTGAGAGACATGATTTATGATCTACAATAAAGTTTGATAACGAAACGAGAGAGCAGCTGATCAGTAAATCATGTCAATGTTGGCACTCAAGCTTGTGACCACAGCGCCGTTGTCGATAGTTTGTCTGCGTTAGAGCTTATAATTACAATACCACTAATACTTGGTTAATATTCCAGTCACAAAATGTAAATAAAGTATTGTTGTTTATTTGCGTTTATTTAAGAAAGCATAAAAAAATACATCTGTCGTCATGTCTTTAATAATAATTGTGAACAATAGGCAAAAAAGTGCAGTTCCTCTTTAATCTCTTGCACCCTTCTTGTAACTTTTATGTTTGACAGTCCCACATACCACACACACACACACACACACACACACACACACACACACACACACACACACACACACACACACACACACACACACACACACACACACACACACACACACACACACACACTATCAGCTCCCTCTTCACCACAACAGACTGGTAGTGACTGCATCACTGGCGACGCTGCACCAATCTGTCTGTCAATCTCAAGTTCCATTCCCTCACTCGTGAACAACAACCCGAGATACTTGAGGCAGAACTTCACTCTTGACCCGGGGGGTGCAGTCCTTCCTCTTCCGACTGAGAACCATAGCCTCAGATTTGGAGGTGCTGATTCTCATTCCAGCAGCTTAACACTCGGCTGCAAACCGCCCCAGTGAATGCTGAAGGTGCCAGCCTGATGAAGCCAACAGGACCACATCAAAAGCAGAGATGTGATCCTCTGGCCACCAAACTGGAAACCCTCAACACCCTGACTGCGCCTAGAAATTCTGTCCATAAAGATGATGAAAAGGAGCGGTGACAAAGGGCAGCCCTGGCGGAGTCCATTGTCCACTGGGAACATTTTTTAATTACTACCGGCAATGCGAACCAGACTCCTGCTTCGATTGTACAAGGACCAAATGGCCCGTAGCAACGGACCCTGGACCCCATACTCCTGGAGAAACCACCACAACACACCGCGTAGGACACGATTGAATGCCTTTTCCAAATCCACAAAACACATGTGGACTGGTTGAGCAAACTCCTATGCCCCCTCCAGTACTATAGCGAGGGTATAAATCTGGTTGATACCATCCCTATATGGAAGCATGGTGGTGGCAGCATCATGCTGTGGGGATGTTTTTCAGCAGCAGGAACTGGAAGACTAGTCATGATAGAGGGAAAGATGAATGCAGCAATGTGCAGAGACATCTTGGATGAAAACCAACCCTTCCCATCGAACCCGATGGAGCTTGAGAAGTGCTGCAAAGAGGAGTGGTTGAAACTGCCCAAAGATAGGTGTGCCAAGCTTGTGGCATTAATTTAAAAAACTTGATGCTGTAATTGCTGCCAAAGGTACACCGACAAAGCATTGAGCAAAGGCTGACAAAAATACATGTATTGCATTTTGGAATAAGGCTGTAACATAAAAAAGGTGGAACAAGTGAACTGCTGAGAATACTTTACGAATGCACTGTATGTGAGTTGATATGGAGGGGGCCAAACTATAACCAGCCATAAGGAGGCGCTTAAGACCTGTAGGCCTCCTTCTTAGGGGGACCTGTCAACAACCCTGTCTTACAGTCAAATAGATATAAATATTTAAGAGTAAAACTGTGCTTATATTGGTGGGGGGAAGTTCATGTGTATCATTTATAAATCATTTGAAATGTAGCTGTCTGCAGTCGCCAGCTCTCCTTCAGTGGGGAGATCACGATATGTCTAGGTAAGTACGGCACTCTTGTGCATGCTTATGTAACAAAGTATTCTGAGCACAAGGCGGTAGCCAGTCAGCACGTGCCGGTGCACAGATACTTTCAGACAGCTGAGGACGCAAATTCGCCATCTTCGAGACTTGCTCAGCAGTGGTTCACACTCACCATAGTCTGAGTTGGTGCATGCGTTTGCCAGGGACAGCAGCATATCCAGCATGGATACAGCATCAGACAGTTTGTAGAGACAGTGGATGTGTTCACGGATTGTGCTGAGCAGTTGACATATCACCCTTGGAAGGACACAAATTCAAAATTATTTTACAAACAGCACCCCCTAGCGGACAATGGAATTAAATCAGTCAGGGGCAGATACTAGAATCAGATGAACCAATACATTGGTATTTTGTTCAATTAAACTGTCATATTTTAGGGTTTAATTAATCATATACATTACATAATTATTAATTAATTCATTTTCAATCATGATCCTTTAAAGGTCACCAGTTTGAACATAATGTAATGCCATGCATAAAAGAGAACAGAGTGTGATTCTGTCCTCACACGTAGGAGACGTGAAAGATTTCCTTCAGGGCCTCATCACAGCGGTCATTCATCTTCATCAGGTCTGTGGTGGTGAAGCCATAGTTGTCCTTGTGTCTGGTGACCTGCGTGGAGAGTTGTTAAAGCCACCAATTACGCTTGTACAATAAATCACATTGAGGTCGCCAATGAAGGCAATAAGAGATCTTTAAAAGCAGCAAATGATAGATATAAAACAAACAACTGTGACACCACATGGGAAATGTTATATACTATGTCACCATTACAAATCCATTAAAAGATGATGCACACATAAATGTGATACAAAAATGGTGCAAGCGCTTAATATGCCGATACCTTGATGAACTCTGGAGGAAGTTTCCCTTTGGGCAAGAATATTCCTTCCAGTTTCATCTGAATGAAGAAGCCACGAGCTGTACTGAAGCTGGTGCGCATGGGAAAGCCAGACTTCTCTGCCATCTGGTTTACAAATCCTGAGAAACAGTAGCTATTGTGAAGTTCACATAGAACATAAGACCACTCAGAAAGTGTAATGTTTATTTGTAACCTACAAAATCAATGAGCAAGCAGAATTTTAGGAATCTTGTGAGGTAAATGAAAGGGAATATTCAATGAGATGCAAATTTGTAATTTATTTTTTATAAAATTGAATTGTGTTTTTGATTGTATAGTTAGAATAGGATATGAACATAAAGTATATACTTAAAACTCTTTAAACCACATTGACTCCCTTTATTGTTATAGGACTGTAATCCTGGTATATTACTATGCTTTTTCTATGAAAACATGATATATATATATATATATATATATATATATATATATGTCAAGACTAGGTCCTGGGGTTTAGTTTTTCTGGGATGCAACGGGAAGTTGGCTCGGGCGAGAGGGGAATTTAAGTACATTTTTATTTAAAGACTATAACTACAAAAAAAAAGGAAGTAAACAAAAGGCGCGCACAATGGCGGAGAACAAACTATGAAACCAAAAAGACTATAAACATGGAACAAAAACTTACTTGGCTTGGACAAAAATAGTAGCATGAAGGATGGACATGGAAAGAGGTGTCAGGAATGGACAGAGCATAAATGTGAGGATGTCACCAGAAAGACAAACTGAAAAACACTGAACTTAAATACTACAGACATGATTAACGAAAACAGGTGCGTGACTCAAAACGTGAAACAGGTGCGTGACGTGACAGGTGAAAACTAATGGGTTGCTATGGTGACAATCAAGAGTGCACAATGAGTCCAAACGTGGAACAGGTGAAACTAATGGGGTAATCATGGAAGCAAGACAAGGGAGTGAAAAGACAGAAACTAAAGAGTCCTATAACTAAACAAAACATGACTTAAAACAAAACATGATTACACAGACATGACAGAATCCCCCCTTACGGACAGATCCCAGATGTCCAAGAAAAAAATTAACAAGAGTCATGAGAGGGCGGGAGGGGGACATGGCGGTGGGTCGCCAGCCCAAGTGGCCCCGAATCCATCGAGGCATAGTCATGTGGCGGTGGTGAGTGGAACGCCGCTGCAGCAGGCGAGGTGGGCGCCCCGGGACGGGCCACATCCGTGGCCGACTGGGAGGTGGGCGCACTTGGCGTGGCGGGCGACCAGGTAGCGGCTATATCCGTGGCCGACGAGGAGACAGGCGCGTTGTCATCTTTGCAGGCGTGGAAGCTCGGCGTGGCAAGTCAGGCGGCGAAGCTCGGCGTGGCAAGTCAGGCGGCGAAGCTCGGCGTGGCAAGTCAGGCGGCGAAGCTCGGCGTGGCAAGTCAGGCGGCGAAGCTCGGCGTGGCAAGTCAAGCGGCGAAGCTCGGCGTGGCAAGTCGGGCGGCGAAGCTCGGCGTGGGTCTTGGTCTTGGCGTGGGTCTTGGTCTTGGCATGGCGGGTCTTGGTCTTGGCATGGCGGGTCTTGGTATGGCGGGTCTTGGTCTTGGCATGGCGGGTCTTGGTCTTGGCATGGCGGGTCTTGGTCGTGGCATGGCGGGTCTTGGTCGTGGCATGGCGGGTCTTGGCGTCGTTGAGCTGCGACTGGCGGCACTTGGCGTCGTTGAGCTGCGACTGGCGGCACTTGGCGTCGTGGAGCTGCGACTGGCGGCACTTGGCGTCGTGGAGCTGCGACTGGCGGCACTTGGCGTCGTGGAGCTGCGACTGGCGGCACTTGGCGTTGTGGAGCTGCGACTGGTGCTAGCCGTGGAGCTGCGACAGGTGCTAGCCTTGGAGCAGCTAGCCGGGGTGCTAGCCTTGGAGCAGCTAGCCGTGGTGCTAGCCTTGGAGCAGCTAGCCGTGGTTCTAGCTGTGGAGCAGCTAGCCGTGGTTCTAGCCGTGGTGCTGCTACTGGTGCTAGCCTTGGTGCAGGTGGAGGTGGCCTAGCTGGGGGTTGCGGCTTGGCATGGCAAAAGACCGGTGGTGGTGGCCGTGCTGGAGGCTGTGGCTTGGCAGGTCGGAAGACTGGTGGTGGCGGCTGTGCTGGAAGCTGTGGCTTGACATGGTCATGCTGAGCCACCCCACCTGAACAATTCCCAGCCCTAGCCCCCCCCTCAAGGGGCGGATACCAGACGCGCTCCCTGCGGTCTGGAACTCTCTCTAGGGGTGGGCGGAGGGAAGCAGAAACTTCCCCTTTAAATTGTCCAAAATGTCTATTTTCTACCTGTGATATTGTGGGTGAAAAAAAAAAAAATTGTGACTTGGGCGTGACTTGAGTCCTGGGGGGCGGGGAATCAAAAGAAAAAGAATTCAGAAAAAAATAATCCTGGTTTTTGACGTCATCAGGGCGAAGCCGGGCTGGCTGCTGCTTGCTTCCGCCCGGAGGGGGAGGGGCATGTGGGAGCGGCGTGTCCTGCAGGCTCGCGGAAGTTCTTCCTGACGTCCTTCGTCTTTGGCGGCGCTTCCGTGGCTGAGGTGACGCTGTGTCGTCCTGGGACCAAATGAAGTCTCTATACTCCATGGAGGAGTAGCGCCGCGTTTCCTCCTACATCGCGCACAGGACCGCCCAAGAAGCCTCGTCCAAACTGTCCAACTTTAGTGCAGAAAAACTGTTTTGCTGGTGACATTCTGTCAAGACTAGGTCCTGGGGTTTAGTTTTTCTGGGATGCAACGGGAAGTTGGCTCGGGCGAGACGGGAATTTAAGTACATTTTTATTTAAAGACTATAACTACAAAAAAAAGGAAGTAAACAAAAGGCGCGCACAATGGCGGAGAACAAACTATGAAACCAAAAAGACTATAAACATGGAACAAAAACTTACTTGGCTTGGACAAAAATAGTTGCATGAAGGATGGACATGGAAAGAGGTGTCAGGAATGGACAGAGCATAAATGTGAGGATGTCACCAGAAAGACAAACTGAAAAACACTGAACTTAAATACTACAGACATGATTAACGAAAACAGGTGCGTGACTCAAAACGTGAAACAGGTGCGTGACGTGACAGGTGAAAACTAATGGGTTGCTATGGTGAAAATCAAGAGTGCACAATGAGTCCAAACGTGGAACAGGTGAAACTAATGGGGTAATCATGGAAGCAAGACAAGGGAGTGAAAAAACAGAAACTAAAGAGTTCTATAACTAAACAAAACATGACTTAAAACAAAACATGATTACACAGACATGACAATATATATACCGGTATATATATATATATATATAGAGAGAGAGAGAGAGAGAGAGAGAGAGAGAGAGAGAGAGAGAGAGAGAGAGAGAGAGAGAGAGAGAGAGAGAGAGAGATTCTAAATAATGCCTCTCACTTGTATAGTAGAAGGTTGTGGCCATAAACCAAGAAGTTGGTCAACTTTGACATTCAACAGAGACCCGAAGATGAAGAGAAAACGGACAGACGCTTGTTTGCGTCACCTTGATTTATTATTTTTTACCTGCATCTGGATTATGATTAATTATTTATCTAAACAGGAAGATACAAACATCCCGTCAGTCAGCATCCCAGTGAGAACAGACATTGTACAGTAAGTGATTGTTTTATTATGTTCCTTGTTTATATTTCTTATTTACCACTTAGCAATACTGCTACATGATGCTTAGTGTTTCACTAATGTTAGATCTGCTTAGCACTTAGCTTCTATAACTTGTAGATCATCCTTCTTATGTTCAGGCTCAAAAATATAAGGTTCTGGATCATCTTTTGTCCTAAAGTAGTCTCTGTTGGCTCTCATGAAGTCTGCTATGATTCGTACTTCTTGTTATTGTTGAAAGAAAAGACCAAAATACATAAGTAATACATCTTATGATGGAGGTTTTTGGAGGTTTTTAGAGCAAATCCTATTAGCTCCAATGTTTAATGACTTTTGCCAGCGTTTATTTACAACTTAGAATGCATAAAAAAAGAAAGATATATGTGTTACTGTATTACATAAGGATTGTGATTGATATACATAATTTTCCTTTAACAGATGTCAAGCTTTGAAAGCAAAAAATAACAATAATTTATTGCTGACTTACGACACTTTTATAAGCGGTTTCTTTTTGGACCTTCAGAGCCATTGCAGTCAAATGAGTCAAGAGTCAAAATATTTTTATTTCTGATCGTCTTAAAATGTTGACACACACACATAGAATGGAGGATTCGCGTATGTCCATCGTCTTGTCTTTGCAGCCAGAGCACTTTTTAAAATATTTTGTCTATCATTCACAATCCTTATGTGGGACAAGAACACATATGTCTTTCTTTTTTTAATGCATTTTAAATACTAAATACACGCCAGCAAAAGTCAGCTTACAATGGATCTAATGAGATTCGCTCTATTCCGCCTACGAGCGCTTTAAAAAACATCCAAAAGCCTCCATCATCGTTTTATATACACGCTGTCAGTATATATATATATATATATATATATATATATATATATATATATATATATATATGATGCATTAACAAGCACATACATATTAACAAGTAATATTAACATATTTTGCTAATTTTAAGCATACAGAGCCGTATTGATTTCACAGACACATCACAATGTTTGATTTTCCCTTCAACCATAACAACACTACTACTCATGGCAGATTTCATTAGAACCAACAATGAATACTTTGGGACAAATGATGATTCAGAACTTTATATTTTCTAACCTGAATAGTAGAAGGATGAACTACAAGTTTTAGAAGCTGCGTGCTAAACAGATCTAACTTGAGCAAAACACTAAGCATCATGCAGCAAGATTGCTAAGTGCTAAACAATAAATACATACTTCTAACATAATACAACTATCACTTACTGTAAAAGGTCTGCCGACTGACGGGATGTTCACATCTTACCGTTAAGATGAATAATTATCAATAATCCCCATACAGGTTAAAAAAAAGTGACGCATACAAGCGTCTTTTCGTGTCTTTCTCGCAATCTTCGGGTCTATGGTAGATGTCAAATTTGATGAACTTCTCAGTTTATGGCCGCAACCTTCTACTAGACAGGTGACAGGCTTGATTTATAATCTAGAATAAACTTTTACCAACTCAGCAGCAATGCAACAGCAGCAGCTCAGCATTTCAATACAGTAGCTGCATGAGCTAGTTAGCTCTCTGTGATCACGGCGCCGCTAAAATTAGTTAATCTGCGTTAGCGCTTATTATAACAATATCAATAGTAATTGATTAATATTCCGGTCACGAGATGTAAATTTAAAATTGTTGGCGTTTTTTGGCTGTTTTTTAGAGGGCTTTATGGGTGTAATAGTGTACTCATATTAGCTGCATTGTACTTGCTGTATTTTACAAATTAGAATGCATAAAAAAAGAAAAAATGTGCTCTTGTCTTACATAGAGATTGTAAATGATAGGAAAACTTCCCGAAAAAGTGTAGTTCCCCTTTAAGGTTGCACAAGGGTTATACGATTAGCTGCAGATAGCAATGTGAAATACAAATAGATGACAAATAAAATGGACACCTGCAATGTCATCCACTATTTCAGTGTATGCTCGACGAGAAATGTCCAGGAACTCGTTGATGTTAGGTCGCACTGCATAGCACTTTTGCGTGCGCATATTGAGGCTCCCCTTCAGGTAGGTAGTGTCATCATTAATCACTGTATGGATTTGCTTCAAGATTATGTCAAATCTAGGTGTGCACAAACCATTGTTTAAGTATACAACAAACATGACAGCTACAGACGCATCAAACGTAGTACCTGTTGTCTTCCAGCGATGTACTGTATGCCTTGAGAAGAGCTGTGTTGCAGTTTTTCAATGTCACCTGTTTATTAAAATAAGTATTTAAAAAAAAACATTTTTAAGCTATCTTTGGATATTATAAACATTAGCAGCCACACACCCTCAACTGTGGCACCAGATCCAAAGTGTGTTTCAGCTGAATCACGTGTGTAATCTTTGCCTCTGCTATTGGAACCTATAAAACACAAGAGGGGAAAGTGGGGTAAGATGAGTAAGTGGGTAAGTTGACCCACCCTTGTTATCTAGGTAACTGTGCACATGATTTGTCGTAGGACCAAAAATTTAGGACACACTCATCATTTCCATCTTGCTGTAATGCAGAGGAGAATATGGCAGAAGAGATACTGTAAGTATCCTTTTACACAAAACAATGTTTTTTGCTTGTCAAAATAAACAATCTGTTTATCAGGTAAAATAACTGTTGAGCCAAAGCAAATTAATCCAGTTCTAAAATTATGTATTATACATGTTGGTCATTTGCTAATGTGCAAACCCCGTTTCCATATGAGTTGGGAAATTGTGTTGGATGTAAATATAAACGGAATACAATGATTTGCAAATCATTTTCAACCCATATTCAATTGAATATGCTACAAAGACAACATATTTGATGTTCAAACTGATAAACATTTTTTTTGTTGTAAATAATCATTAACTTTAGAATTTGATGCCAGCAACACGTGACAAAGAAGTTGGGAAAGATGGCAATAAATACTGATAAAGTTGAGGAATGCTCATCAAACACTTATTTGGAACATTCCACAGGTGAACAGGCAAATTGGGAACAGGTGGGTGCCATGATTGGGTATAAAAGTAGATTCCATGAAATGCTCAGCCATTCACAAACAAGGATGGGGCGAGGGTCACCACTTTGTCAACAAATGCGTGAGCAAATTGTTGAACAGTTTAAGAAAAACCTTTCTCAACCAGCTATTGCAAGGAATTTAGGGATTTCACCATCTACGGTCCGTAATATCATCAAAGGGTGTAGAAAATCTGGAGAAATCACTGCACGTAAGCAGCTAAGCCCGTGACCTTCGATCCCTCAGGCTGTACTGCATCAACAATCGACATCAGTGTGTAAAGGATATCACCACATGGGCTCAGGAACACTTCAGAAACCACTGTCGGTAACTACAGTTGGTTGCTACATCTGTAAGTGCAAGTTAAAACTCTCCTATGCAAGGCGAAAACCGTTTATCAACAACACCCAGAAACGCCGTCGGCTTTGCTGGGCCTGAGCTCATCTAAGATGGACTGATACAAAGTGGAAAAAAGTTCTGTGGTCTGACAAGTCCACATTTCAAATTGTTTTTGGAAACTGTGGATGTCGTGTCCTCCGGACCAAAGAGGAAAAGAACCATCCGGATTGTTATAGGTGCAAAGTTGGAAAGCCAGCATCTGTGATGGTATGGGGGTGTATTAGTGCCCAAGACATGGGTAACTTACACATCTGTGAAGGCGCCATTAATGCTGAAAGGTACATACAGGTTTTGGAGCAACATATGTTGCCATACAAGCAACGTTACCATGGACACCCCTGCTTAAATCAGGAAGACAATGCCAAGCCACGTGTTACATCAATGTGGCTTCATAGTAAAAGAGTGCGGGTACTAGACTGGCCTGCCTGTAGTCCAGACCTGTCTCCCATTGAAAATGTGTGGCGCATTATGAAGCCTAAAGTACCACAACGGGGACCCCCGGACTGTTGAACAACTTAAGCTGTACATCAAGCAAGAATGGGAAAGAATTCCACCTGAGAAGCTTAAAAAATGTGTCTCCTCAGTTCCTAAACGTTTACTGAGTGTTGTTAAAAGGAAAGGCCATGTAACACAGTGGTGATCATGCCCTTTCCCAACTACTTTGGCACGTGTTGCAGCCATGAAATTCTAAGTTGATTATTATTTGCAAAAAAAAAAAAAGTGTATGAGTTTGAACATCAAATATGTTGTCTTTGTAGTGCATTCAATTGAATATGGGTTGAAAAGGATTTGCAAATCATTGTATTCCGTTTATATTTACATCTAACACAATTTCCCAACTCATATGGAAACGGGGTTTGTATAAAATCATGTGAATCCCGTCAGTAAAGATTAGCCTACATTTTTAAGCTAACCCTCCCACCCCTTTTTTTTTAACAAGGTGGCTATGGGGCAAAGTTATTCAAAGACTAGGGGAACAATTGAGCCAGTGATTCAATTTACCCATCCATAAAGCACTGACATGTAATATGTGGCATATATTATGGAATTTCATTTGAGTGTTGAACTTGTTTAGTGTGTTTGTCATATGTTATCGTTGTAGAAAAGGTATCATGCTAAGAGCCTATACGAGAAAAAACAGTCAGGGCTCAAGACCCCTGGGATGGAGAGAGCAGCAAATGATGTCCAGGTTGTTTTACAACTCATTCATTCATCATTCATTCTCCGGTGTGAGCGGCACCGGGGGAAAGGGTGAAGTGACCTGCCCAAGGACACAATGGCAGCGATTTTGGATGGTAAGAGGCGGGGAGCGAACCAGCAACCCTCAGGTTTCTGGCACGGCCGCTCTACCCACTACGCCATGCCGCCCCATGTAGTGCTGGTAGCTGGGCTAGTGGGGTGGCACAGCTGCGCTCAGCCAAGCGGCAACCTCCTGCTCGACCACCACCACCTGTTCTTCAGCGTGTCAAGCCGCAACCTCCCGAAAGGCCAGCTCCACCACAGCTGCGCCCAGCCAGGCTGCTACCTCCTGCCCGGCCACCACCACCTGTTCTTCGGCGTGCCAAGCCACAACCTCCAGCCAGGCCACCTCCGCCAAGGTCACGGCTAACCTCAGCCCAGCTGGGCCTAAAGACGCCATCCTCTGCCTCCTGTCCCTGCTCCAAGGCTAGCACCTGCTCCAAGGCTAGCACCCGTTCCTGCTCCAAGGCTAGCACCCGCTCCTGCTCCACGGCTAGAACCTGCTCCACGGCTAGCACCTGCTCCTGCTCCACAGCTAGCACCGGTTCCTGCACCACGGCAAGCACCAGTTTCTGCACCACGGCTGCTTCTGGTTCCTGCATCACGGCTTCTTCCAACACCTGCTCCACGGCTGATACCTGCGCCAGAAACCACGGCAGCCTCCTTCGCCTGCCGCTCTAGCTCCAGAGGTGCCTCAGTCTTCCTCGTCTCCAGCGGGCCTTCCCACGGCGCCGACCTTATCTTTAGCGTCGTCGCCACCGCGACCTACGGCTGGCCTGCAGCACAGGCGGCCATCAGGTGCCTGCACGTGGCGCCCTCAGTGGCCAATTAATGGACGCCTTTGGCGCAGACAGCAGCGACGCCCACGACTTGGGCGTAGAACTTAAAGGCTGCTGAGGTTCTGGCGTCACTCGCGTCCACCTTCTCAGCGGCCACGGATGTGGCCGTTCCGTGGTCGCCTGCCTCGCCTGCTGCAGCGCCATTCCACTCGCCGCCGCCACTTGACTTGTCCTCGATGGATTCGGGGACACTTTGCCTGGCGACCCACCACAAAGTCCTCCCTGCGCCCTCCCGTGACTCTTGAACTTGTTTTTTTGTGGTATTCTGGGGACCTCTGGAATCTGTCCTTAAAGGGGGTTTTGTCATGATCCGTGGCCCGGATCATGTTTTGTTCAGTCATGTTCTGTTAGTTTTGGACTCCCTCAGTTCCTGTTTTGTGCACTCCTGGGTTTGTTTTGGTTACCATGGGTACTGATTGGGTTCACCTGCCTCTTGTTAGTGTTCGGCCCGCTTACCTGCTGCTGAGCACTAATCAGAAAGCTATTTATTCACGTTTCTCACCACGCTTAATAATAATAATAATAACTGGGATTTATATAGCGCTTTTCTAAGTACCCAAAGTCGCTTTACATGTAGAACCCATTATTCATTCACACCTGGTGGTGGTAAGCTACTTTCATAGTCACAGCTGCCCTGGGGTAGACTGACGGAAGCGTGGCTGCAATTTGCGCCAACGGCCCCTCCGACCACCACCTATCATTCATCATTCAATTCACCGGTGTGAGTGGCACCGGGGGCAAAGGGTGAAGTGTCCCGCCCAAGGACACAACGGCAGCGATTTTTTGGATGGTAAGAGGCGGGGAGTGAACCTGCAACCCTCAGGTTTCTGGCACGGTTGCTCTACCCACTACGCCATGCCGCCCCGCTTAGTTTGGCTTTATTTGCTATATGCAACACGTTACGTTGGTTTCCTCCTGTTTTTGGAATCCTGATTCCTGCGCTAAGTTTGTTCCTTAGCTCCTCGTGCGATTGGCACGCTTTCTTTTTGTTTGTTTCCTGTCTTTTGTATTGTGCTATGATTTATGGCAATAAATCATATCCTATCTGCACGCTTTCGTCCGGAGTTATCTGTCTGTGCATCTTGAGAGAACGACCCCGCAGTAAGATGCTACCCCCACGTGACACGCATGATACAACAGACGATTCATTTACACGGAAAGGAACCACATTTGGTAACTTAAATTTGAATCGAAATGGACAAGAAAGTGGCACGTTGGTCGGATGACGGCGATAATTGGCTCGTTCCCAAGATGCAAATAGCCGAGGAGGCAAAGTGCAGTTAAACATGTACTATGGTTCAAATAAACAAAATACGAGTCCCGCGAGGAACGGTACTTAAGCATAGGAAAGGCTATGCAAAACAAACAGAATGCTGGACAACAGCAAAATCTTACGAAAAGTGTGGAGCAGAGACGGCGTCTGCATCAGATAGATATCTGTCATTCAACAATCAAAGTCCCAACAATAAAAGACTGTATCCGCACAACTTAAATAGTCTAGATTTATAACAGAAAACAGGTGCGGGGAACAGTGCTCAGAGGCAGGAGTCAAGTAGCTGCAGGGAAACACAAAAACGAAAGTCCCACCCAAAATACAAGCACAAGACAGGAACTAAACAATAAACATGGAAAAACACTAACAAACTCAAAATAAGGATGCCCCCCAACAAAACGGATTCCAGACGTTCTAGGAAAAAACCCAGAAACAGTCCAAAACTAAGGGAGGGCAGGAGGACCAGGCATTGGGTTCCCTGGTCACGCGTCCTCGCAGGCAGCGGGGTAGAGTCAGATGGCGGCACCGAGTAGACTGGCGCACCAGCAGCCGTAAAGATCCACGCCCGAGATCCTGGGCATTGCTGCTGATGCCGTCCATGAAAAGGCCAGATTTGTGGCTGATGAGGAGTGTGACCTGAGCGAGAAGGGCGCTCCAGCAGCTGTGAAGGCCCTTGAAGCCAATGGCAAGCAGAGCGTCCATGGAACGGCCACAATCTTGGCCGACAAGGAGGAGGCGTGTGGGCGCCAGATGTGCGTCTCTGCAGAAAACTAAGAGAGCGAGCGCCCGACGGGCGCTTTAGTGGAAGGCAAGCTGGAGGTAGCGCAGATGCAGGTGAACTGGAGGTTATGCAGGCTGCTGGGCGGGGATCTGGCTGGCATCGACGGAGAACTCACTGGAGGCAAGGCTGGTGTCGACGGAGGACCCACTGGAGATAAGGCTGGCATTGACGGAGGACCCACTGGAGAAGCTGATGGTGGAGATGGCATCGGCAGCAGAGCCACTGGAAGCAGCACTGGAGATGGTGTCGGCAGCCGTGCAGGAGATGGTGGCCTGGCTGGACGGAAGGAAGAACTGGCCTCGGACAGGAAGTGGCAGTCTTGAAGGAGGAAGAAGCCTTGTAAGACCTCCGCAGTCACACAGCTACCAGCACTATCCACTACCCCCCAGGACGAGTCAAGACACTGTCTCTGGTTTGCGGGAGGAGCGTTTGACTCACGACGTCAGCAGGAGCAGAAGCTAAGGGTGGATGGGCTCTCGGAAGCCGTGAGGTCGGTCTTGGTGCATGGGCGGTCAGGTTCGGCTGACTGTCAAGCCTGGACTGCACTGGCTCGCAGCGTAGGATATGAAAAGTTATGCTAGGTTGCCGTTAGTGTTGCCAAACGCAAATAGTTTAGGAGTAGAGGGGTGCCGTGCTTGATCCATGAGCAGCGAAGGAAGTTGCATGAGCTGCCGGTTCGGCACACGGCCAAAAACTATCATTATAAAAAGGAGAATTCTCCGGCCCCCAAACCATCAACTCCTACGGTGAGTCTCGTAATGCCTCCATTTCTTCCCGAATCATCCTCTCAAACTCCTCTTCTGAGTGTTCCTCGGAGGGAACATTCATATGTCTTGACTTTCTGTGACGTATCGGTCGCATGACAGCGATAAATGGATTGTTCGGCCAAAAAGTGCCATTATTAAAGGATGATTCTCCAGCTCCCATACCATCAACTCCTCCGGTGAGTCCCGGTGAGTCTTGTAATGCCTCTATTTCTTCTCGAATCATTCTCTCAGACTCCTCTTCTGAGTATTGCTCCGCGGGAACATTTGTATGTCTTGATCGGGACTTTCTGTAATGCATCGGTCCCATGACGGCAATAAAAGGCTTGTTACCAAGATGCAGAAAGCTGAGGAGGCAACATGCAGGTAAAAAGGCATTTAATTTAAGAGGAGCATGTGTCTACATGTATTTGATCAACTGTGTAAAAGTAAACAACTGTTATTTTAAAGACAAGTATTTTGAATGAGTATTTGTCTCCTCTTCTTCAGATCAAAAATTAGTTGAGACTGAATCAACAGCACATGATGCAGCCACTTCATTTAGTTTTTTTTCAAGAGAGGATTAATCGATTATCAATTCCATTAAAGGCCTACTGAAATGCGATTTTCTTATTCAAACGGGGCTAGCAGGTCCATTCTATGTGTCGGACTTGATCATTTCGCGATATTGCCATATTTTTGCTGAAAGGATTTAGTAGAGAACATCGACGATAAAGTTCGCAACTTTTGGTCGCTGATAAAAAAGTCTTGCCTGTACCGGAAGTAGCAGACGAGTAGCGTGACGTCACAGGTTGTGGAGCTCCTCACATCTGCACATTGTTTACAATCATGGCCACCATCAGCGAGAGCGATTCGCACCGAGAAAGCGACGATTTCCCCATTAATTTGAGCGAGGATGAAAGATTCGTGGATGAGGAAAGTGAGAGTGAAGGACTAGAGGGCAGTGGGAGCGATTCAGATAGGGAAGATGCTGTGAGAGGCGGGTGGGATCTGATATTCAGCTGGGAATGACTAAAACAGTAAATAAACACAAGACATATACTTACTCTATTAGCCACAACACAACCAGGCTTATATTTAATATGCCACAAATGAATCCCGCATAACAAACACCTCCCCCCTCTCGTCCATATAACCCACCAATACAACTCAAACACCTGCACAACACACTCAATCCCACAGCCCAAAGTACCGTTCACCTCCCCAAAGTTCATACAGCACATATATTTCCCCAAAGTCCCCAAAGTTACGTACGTGACATGCACATAGCGGCAGGCACGTACGGGCAAGCGATCAAATGTTTGGAAGCCGCAGCTGCATGCGTACTCACAGTACCGCGTCTGCGCATCCAACTCAAAGTCCTCCTGGTAAGAGTCTCTGTTGTCCCAGTTCTCCACAGGCCAATGGTAAAGCTTGACTGTCATCTTCCGGGAATGTAAACAATGAAAAACCGGCTGTGTTTGTGTTGCTGCAGTCGGCCGCAATACACCGCTTCCCACCTACAGCTTTCTTCTTTGCTGTCTCCATTGTTCATTGAACAAATTGCAAAAGATTCACCAACACAGATGTCCAGAATACTGTGGAATTTTGCGATGAAAACAGACGACTTAACAGCTGGCCACCATGCTGTCCCAAAATGTTCTCCACAATCCGTGACGTCACGCGCAGGCGTCATCATACCGAGACGTTTTCAGCAGGATATTTTGCGCGAAATTTAAAATTGCACTTTAGTAAGCTAACCCGGCCGTATTGGCATGTGTTGCAATGTTAAGATTTCATCATTGATGTATAAACTATCAGACTGCGTGGTCGGTAGTAGTGGGTTTCAGTAGGCCTTTAAGGATTGTGAATAATAAACAGCACATCTCTTTCCAATTTTTGCGTATTTCCAGAATGACTGATCTGATGATATGGTCAGAGTGCAGATGCGTTCCGTTAGTGGCATTTAGCCACTATGGCCTCCACCTGTGGAACATGTTATGCTGAAGAGCCTAAGAAACTGCAGAGGCCGTTGATATTTAAAAAAAAAAAATGTTAAGGACACACCTTTTTAATTAAGATTTTTTAACTGATCGTTTTAAACTCTTCTTAGGCTCTTAATTTTAGTCTTTTATTTTCTATTTTATTTATTATGATTATTACTACAATCATTCTTACTATTTTATGTTTTTATTTATTTATTACCACATTTACCGGACTATAATCCGCACCGGTATATAAATCGCACCAACTTAATTTAAGAAGGACAAACAATGTTTTCATATGTTAGCCGCACCGTACTATAAGCCGCAGACATTATGTATACTGGTGCATTGTGAAATTAGATATTTACATGAAAATGTTTAGTAAATGCTTAATTACTGAATTGTTTCCAAACGGTGCCTGTAACATGGCAGTAAAACGGCTGATCAAACAAAACAGAAAAGTCATTGATGTCTTTATTCATCCTTTATGAGATGAATACGATGTTCCATCCATCCATTTTCTACTGCTTATTCCCTTTGTTATTTTTTAAAATAGAATTGAGGATGTTTATCAGGATTATTCTTCCTTGTACTTTGTAAACCCTTTGAGTTTGAAATGTTTCTAAAAATGGATAATTTTATGACATTGTTTGATTTATTTGCTTAATCCATTACATTATTTAGCCGTTCACAAAAAAAATCCATAGATTAGCCGCACCTATGTATAAACCGCAGGGTTTAAAGCTTAAGAAAAAAGTAACCACTTATAGTCCGGAAAATATGCTAATTCATTATTTTTATTTTTATTTTGTAGATATATTTTATATTATATAATTGTTAGTTATTTTCCAGTGTGAGCGTCTCAAAGGTTGCATTTTTTCTGAACTCTCAGTGCCATCCCATGTATTGTTATTGTCAATAGTGCTCTGTCTGCGTGAGTGTATGTGTGTTTTTTCTTTTTTTGATGTAAAGTTAAAGTACCAATGATTGTCACACACACTAGGTGTGGTGAAATTTGTCCTTTGTGTTTGACCCATCCCCTCGGAGGTGAGGGGAGCAGTGGGCAGCAGCGGTGGCCACGCCCAGGAATATTTTTTGGTGATTTAACCCCCAATTCCAACCCTTGATGCTGAGTGCCAAGCAGGGAGGTAATGGGTCCCATTTTTATAGTCTTTGGTATGACTCGGCCGAGGTTTGAACTCACAACCTACCGATCTCAGGGCGGACACTCTAACCACTAGGCCACTGAGTAGGCACTTTATTTTGCAACTTGCCTGTGTATGAAAAGTGCTGTATAAATAAAATTGTATTTTATTATAAATACATTTGATCATGATAATAATTGTGTGGTTACAAATTAATTTTGATCTTCCCTACAAAGGAAACTGCTTTTTGTGTATTTTTGTGTTAATGTTACAAAAGGCATAAATTAGCCTTCCCTAATACACAATACTTATGTAATTAAAGGTATGTTTTATGTTAGTCATACAAATACACAAAGTGTAGTGAAGTGAATTATATTTAAATAGCGCTTTTTCTTTAGAGAGTCAAAACACTTTACATAGTGAAACCCATTGTCTACATTTAAACCAGTGTGGGTGGCACTGGGAGCAGGGGGGGGTACATAATCTTATCCAAGGACTCAACGGCAGTGACTAGGATGGGGCTAGCTGGAATCGAAACTGTAACCCTTAAGTTGCTGACTCGGCCGCTTTATCAATGTCAGGCTTGTCCCTGACAGTTTGACTGTTTTAGTTTTTTCTCTGTGTTTGTCTTAGTTTCCTGTCAGCGCTTTTATTTTGTCTTCATTTCCTGAGTGTCTCCCTGAGTGCTGCTTCCCCTCAGCTGTGGCTGATTGGCACCTGGCCACACCTGGTGTCAATCAGCCAGCTACTATTTAAACCTGCCTTCTCCTCCAGTCATTGCTGGATCATTGTCGTTCCTACCTGTCGTGTCGTTGTTCTTAATACTTGTCGTTGTAGCTCTGTCTACTTTTGGTTTCACTCTGCTCATGTCCTAGTTCCTTCGTGTCACAGTAAGTGTTTTTGGTTTCTTGTCCACAGTTAGCCTCTGTGCTATTTTAGTTCATAGCCAAGTTTGTTCTTCGCCTTGTGCGCGCCTTTTGTTACCCTTTCGTTTGTTGTTTTGCCTTAGTGTATAATTAAATCATGTTTTCTCGTACAATGCCTTCCACCTTCTCTGCATCTTGGGGTTCGTCACCTACAAACTCTGACAATCAACTGAGCCACGCCGCCGTGTAATAATTTATCATTATTATTATATAACAAAGAAAATAACTACACATACCGTTTCTTGTTTTGGGACCTGGACCAAAACAGAGAGCAGCTGGTCAATATCAAGGAAAGGAGCTACAGCTTAGGGAAGGCAAAGGAAGAATATTTAAATCATGTTGGTACGCACCAAAGTCAGGGTGAAAACATGTGTTAGTTCCATACCATTCTTCAAACCGAAGAAAAACTCTTCATTTTGCAGCATCTCCTGAATGGCGTCCAAGCGTGTGTTGATGGTGTCCACATCCACCAAAGGCTCCAGAATATTAGAGCGTAACCTTCTGGCTCCCCCCGGAGTTTTCGTGTGGTTAAGCACGCCTAATAGAGTATGGTCGCTTCTGTGCACACACGCGCACACACACACACACACACACACACACACACACACACACACACACACACACACACACACACACACACACACACACACACACACACACACACACACATGCACACACAGTAAATATATAGCTGAAACAGTGCAAGGGTTACACCTGAGATGACGTTTCACCACTTGCTTTCTTACCTGTGGTCTTTATTATTGACCACCAGCTCCATGTTTCTGGCTGATATAGAGTCGATCATGGCCGTCTGTTGGCTTCCTTTAAAGCTCACTTTAAGCGACTTGGCAGCGTACACAGAGTTCTGAATAAACTCCAAGTATTTCAGCAAAGCAGCTGCAGCTGCTAGGCAATAATATCTGCACAAAATGCCCATTTTGTAATAAAAAACTGTTTTCTTTTCTTTCACACATTATTGTCTTCAATGGCATACTTGGCTTGAACTTCCATGACGACTGTGCTAAATTCTGGAGCACACAGCTGTTGGATGTACTCCATCCCTTTTTTCTCATTAAAATATTTTCTTTGGATTGCAGTAAAAGCAACACCCTGACAAACAAAATGTAAATATGTGCATTAATGACAGTATATTGACAGTTTTTTGAATGATATGTTTCGCATTAGTACCTGGAAGTTCTCTGTGATAAGGTTGAACAGCTTTGTCCCTTTTCCCTTTTCACTAGCAGTGTCTGGCATCAGTATCTCCATTGGCAACAAGATATGCACCATGGTTATAACCTGAATAAGTGTACAGTATAGCATCATTTTTTTTACAGTTAATATGATATTTGTCATTGTTTAGGCTACCTTTGCATAGGTTCCAGTGTCTGAAAACTGAGACAGTACAAGCTCTGGACAGTTCAAGTTAAGACTGGCCATTCCAATCTCTCCCCTGGCCATGCCGCGCCCTTCAACCACTGCCACAATCACTGATGCAGCAGACGTTGTGGTTGAAGAGGGGCAACTGGTTGGGGCTAAAAGGCAAATTCAAGTGAGACAATGGGATGCAGCTGCTTAACTTTAGGCGCTTTAGTACCAGTGTAATCACAATGTGGTGTCCGTGCAGTTTGTGCGGCCACTGCTGAACCTGGGGCCCTCCTGAGTTTTGGCATTCCTCCGCGGCTGTGGAGGGAGGAGCTGTCTGATGTAGAGACAAGGTGGGGTGGATTGTTGCTTACTAACTGGACACTGTTGGAGAACTGACCTTTGTCAAAAAAGGAGAAGAGGATGTCTTTTAATGGGGAACTGCACTTTTTTTTTTTTTAGAAAAGAGCCTATTGTTTACAATCATTATAAGAGAAGAGAACACACATGTATTTTGGGGGGGTGCGGTGCGGCTATTGGGAGTCACTATTGTAGCCTTCAAAGCCCTCTTAAAACAGTGTTTCTCAAATATTTTCTGTTACGCCTCCC
The DNA here is from genome assembly GCF_033978685.3 of Nerophis lumbriciformis. Classification (NCBI taxonomy): domain Eukaryota; kingdom Metazoa; phylum Chordata; class Actinopteri; order Syngnathiformes; family Syngnathidae; genus Nerophis; species Nerophis lumbriciformis. Next base: position 36,195,114 of record NC_084555.2, read on the forward strand.
CCCCAAGAAGAAGAAAATATTTTGCGACTTAGACTTAGACTTCCTTTTTGAAGTCATTCAAATTTTGTTGCATTAGCTCAGGGTAGTGAAGGATAAAAAAGCAATAAGGTGCAGATATAAATAAATAGATTACTGTATAGATAAATATATTGCACTTTTGCATATGCATCCACGTTTATGGATGTATGTTCTTTTAATTTGTAAAGTAAATGAAAAGTATCATCTTCATTACAATTGTTTCTACATTTTTAGTAAATGGTATCTGCTACCGGGTTGTATCTCGCATGATGAGAGTGACGCATGCTCAATACGAAGGGTCCTCTCGAGCCGCACACACCCCTTCGACAGACCTGGTTTCTAATCGCATAATCCAGGTGTGTTAGTCCGACTTTTCAAAAACAGAACACGATCGGATTAAGGTGTTTCAATGGGCTGTAGGTAGTGATTGGACCAAATGTGCAGAGGCTTCGAGGCGTGTGTCGAGTAATGGAGAGAGCGTTTCCACGAAGCGCGTATCGAGGTTGTTATACTATACCTCTGCATAACATTGTAAGCTTATTAACCATAAAGGAAACAACACACCGGTCGTTCCTCGTCTCCCACCGTGTTTACAGTGAAGTCAAGTGCTACATATGCTTCATCATATGTTCCCAGATGTCACACGCACCTCTCCCCGGCATTACACCGCGCCCCCAGGGGGGCACAACCCACTATTTGAGAAGGACTGCTCTAAAACAACTTAAAAACGCTCCATCAACGTTTTGTATGCACATTGCAAGTATACATATAATGCAGTAAGAGACACATTCATAAAAATACATAATATGCACAATATATACCGTGTTTTGGTCAGTTTGAGCACTGCCAGAACTTGTTTCCTCTGCGCATTTATTCCCGTTTCCAAAGCAGCACACTTCCGACTTCTGGCAACAAATGTGTGTTCCTACTTCCGGAAACAAACACTAGTGCGTTGTAATCATGGCAGACTCAGTAATAGACAGAGGTGGGTAGAGTAGCCAGAAATTGTACTCAAGTAAGAGTACTGTTACTTTAGAGATTTATTACTCAAGTAAAACTAAGGAGTAGTCACCCTAATATTTACTTCAGTAAAAGTAAAAAGTATGTCGTGAAAAAACTACTCAAGTACTGAGTAACTGATGAGTAACCTGTTCGTTTAATGATGACGGCAACAAATAATGCACAAAAACATAAAAATAGCAATGAGCAAATTCAGAGCCAGGAATATCTCTTAAACAACTAAAACAATAATATATATTAAATAATAATACATAAACATAAAAAAAATGAAGGCAAATTGAGCCACAATTACTTAACAGCACCATAGGCTCAGTAAGCAGAGATTATAAAGGAAAATAACAAGTTAGCCTTTACGCAAACCATAAACTGATAGGTGTGGGATGCATTGGGAACACACTGTGCACTTCTGATTGGTGTTTCTATGCATGCGTGTGTGTCTTTGTCTGTCTCTCTATGAGGCTGCAGTGCGTTAATAAATGTCCCCACACGATGTACATTTGACAGTGATTCATAGCAGGGAAGCTAACATCAGCCTACGGTGACAGCCAAAATATCTACTAACGTTACTTACCGCAATGTGCTTCCTCAAATTTGACGTTGAGTTCATGTAAGCTTATAAATAAATGATAAATGGGTTGTACTTGTATAGCGCTTTTCTACCTTCAAGGTACTCAAAGCGCTTTGACACTACTTCCACATTTACCTATTCACACACACATTCACACACTGATGGCGGGAGCTGCCATGCAAGGCGCTAACCAGCAGCCATCAGGAGCAAGGGTGAAGTGTCTTGCTCAGGACACAACGGACATGACGAGGTTGGTACTAGGTGGGGATTGAACCAGGGACCCTCGGGTTGCGCACGGCCACTCTCCCTCTGCGCCACGCCGTCCCTAAGCTTGTTGCCGCTGAAACTTTATGTGCAGTTAATCATGTGACCGCCTGGCTCTGTTTGATTGGTGAAACGGAGTCAAACGTCACCAGTGACTGCATTTGATTGGTGAAACAGAGTCAAACGTCACCAGTGACTGTATTTGATTGGTGAAACGCAGGCATGCGATAGATTCTACTTTGAAGGTCTGTCTGACAAACCAAAACAAACAAAGCGTGCATTAACAGATCGATAAAAATCAGTAGCGAGTAGCGAGCTGAATGTAGATAAATGGAGCGGAGTAAAAGTAGCGTTTCTTCTCTATAAATATACTCAAGTAAAAGTTAAAGTATGTTGCATTAAAACTACTCTAAGAAGTACAATTTATCCCAAAAGTTACTCAAGTAGATGTAACGGAGCAAATGTAGCGCGTTACTACCCAACTCTGGTAATAGACAACAAAGTCGACTAATTTCGAGAATTCACAACCTTATCTTTCTTAACCTGACTATACGGAGGATGAACCGCTGCTTAACAAAGCCAGCACAAAAAGAGTCTGAAACATTGGAGCAGACGGAAGCTGAGAGAGATGACTTTTGCTACAGTATAGCCTGTCTAAATGCTAAATTTCATTTTCATTGGTGTTTTAGAACAAGACAGTCGCTGACATTTTGTTCATTATTTCTACTCTTTATATTTTGACATGTAATAGTTGAATTATTTTGAAACATAAACAACATGACTGCAAGATATTTCTTATTTCATGCTATGAATCACAAATGGCTATTCAGATAAAGGAAGTTAGCTAATAGAATAAACATTGTTTGTACTCTATGATTTTTAAATTGGTCTGATTTCTCAAATATATTTTTTTGTGTATTTTCACAGCTATGTGTAAAGTCCAAGTGTCCATGCACACTCTGTAATGTGACTATTGTTCATACGCCATGTGCCTCCCATACACAGGAGGGCGCATATTTAATTTTAGCGCGGTTAAATTAATTCCTTTTCCGGTTGACCTATGACATCACACTACGCATCTGCGGATCCTTACAACTTGTGATTTCCACTGTAATATTGGCACAGATTACAAATATTACGTCTGTAATGGCTATGTTGATGCTAAATAGCAGACAGCATCAAGTAATGATCTTGGATTCCGCTACGAACATGACGCTACTACCAAGAATGTATCAGGGCGGATGCAGGTCTGATGCAAAGAAAGACTGGCAGAAGAGTTTTTTCGAAATAACTTTCAGACGAAAATCACGGAAACAAATCTTTTGAATGTCTCGAAGTTCCACCATAAGGCTCTGTGGATTGATGGAAGGAGTTTCAAATTCAAAGAAAAAGGTTGTGTGAGTCCCGACTGATATCCAGAGGAAGGTTGCTATTGTTCTTGACTATCTTGCCATTTGTGCGGAAAATTAAATATTTGTCTTGCACAAATGCAGCGCGAAAAGGGTTTGTGTACGCTTTAATATTCGCCTTTAATATATCTGCTTCATTATCTTTCATCTCATTCCTATTTCGTTCGGGAGTCCAAATTAAGCCGTCATTTTACATTTCCTTAGCTACCTTCTTAAATAAAACTCCATTTCTTTTTTTCTACCATCGATGCACTTCAAAATGTTATGTTAGAGTTAGACTTCCTTTTTATTGTCATTAAAATTTGAACTTTACAGTACAGATAATAATTAAATTTCGTTGCATTAGCTCAAGGTAGTGCATGATAAAAAAGCAATAAGGTGCAGATATCAAATCAAATCAAATCAACTTTATTTATAAATAAATAAATAGATTACTGTACAGATAAATATATTGCACTTTCCGCCCGATTGTAGCTGAGATAGGCTCCAGCGCCCCCCGCGACCCCAAAGGGAATAAGCGGTAGAAAATGGATGGATGGATGGATATGCATCCACGTTTATGGATGTATGTTCCTTTAATTTGTAAAGCAAAGGAAAAGTATAATCTTCATTACAGATACCATTGGTATCTGCTACCGGGTTGTATCGCATGATGAGACTGGCGCATGCTCAATACAAAGGGTCCTCTCGAGGCGCACACACCCCTTCGACAGACCTGGTTTCTAATCGCATAATCCAGGTGTGTTAGTCCGACTTTTCAAAAACCGAACATGATCGGATTAAGGTGTTTCAATGGGCTGTAGGTAGTGATTGGACCAAATGTGCAGAGGCTTCGAAGCGTGTGTCGAGTAATGGAGAGATCGTTTTCACAAAGCGCGTATCGAGGTTTGCTTCATTTAGAGGAGGAGCCAGAAATGATGACGTGCCACGTTGCCAAGTTGTACCATGTGACCGCTTCGGGACGCGGTTCAGATATGCCGGGAGATTCGACAACTCATAAACTGCCCAAGCTTCATTAAAAATGTGGGCTTTTGAAGGATAGATTGAATATATATATATATATATATATATATATATATATATATATATATATATTAGAGATGCGCGGATAGGCAATTATTTCATCCGCAACCGCATCAGAAAGTCGTCAACCATCCGCCATCCACCCGATGTAACATTTGATCAGAACCACATCCGCCCGCACCCGCCCGTTGTTATATATCTAATATAGACGATGCAAGGCATTAGTGAGGTTATAAAGCTTTTGCCTGTTAAAGAAAGGAGACTGATCCAATGCAGTGCAGACATTCGCGTGCCACGCTGTCACGACCCAGACGCACACCAGTGCGCAATCATATGGGAGCCGCGCTGAGCGCACCTCCAAGCGCGTCTCGCTGCCGGCGACGGCCGCGTATGAGCCCGACGCTCCAGCGCCATCCATTTTCAGGGCTAGTTGATTCGGCAGGTGGGTTGTTACACACTCCTTAGCGGGTTCCGACTTCCATGGCCACCGTCCAGCTGCTGTCTATATCAACCAGGGTGAGCCCCACCCCTTTCGTGAGCGCACTGCGCGCAGAGTGACCCCTGTTACGCGCCCCCGGCAATGGGGGTGGCGGGCAGGTAAGCTGCGCGGGCGGAGCGCGCGAAGTGACCCCTGTTACGAGCCCCCGGCCACGGGGGTGGCGGGCAGGTAAGCTGCTTTCCTGCTGCGCGTGACGCCGGCCGCGGCGAAGGCGGACGAGGCGGGGTGTCGGTGTGGTGGGCGCGGTGGTGACCCTGGACGTGCGTCGGGCCCTTCTCGCGGACCGCCTCAGCTACGGCTCCCGGTGGGGCCCTCTCGGGGGAAGGGGCCTCGGTCCCGGACCCCGGCGAGGCGTCCCTTCTCCGCTCCGTAAAAGTGTCCATCTCTTTTTCTTTTTTTTCTTCTGTTGTGGCATATGCAGCAGGTGCCTGCTCGTTTTTCGTATGTGGGTAACAACATTTAACTATGTATATATATTTCCGAATTGGTTTAACTGCCACCCGCCTGAATCTATTTAAAATAAAAAAAATGTTTATTTCAACCACCCGACCCGACCCGACCCGCGGATAAAATCTAATTTTTTGTTCGATTCTCGGCAACGTCAGTTCTCAAATGTGTTTATCACTGTAAACATTACATTTATTACAGTAACACATTCTGTATTTATTATTTTAACCAGCTACCAGAAATCAATAGCTGGATGGTGGAGAGGTTTTGTCAAAAAAAAAAAGAAAAAAAAAGTAATTGCCTAAAACCAAAACTAAAAATGAACTAATCTCCTCTGTTCTGTACATCTTTGTCCAAGTTATTGTCATCTTCCTCCTTATGCCATTTGCTTAAGGTGACAGAAAAACAATATACAATCTGTCCTATCATATGATTGTTAATGTTGGCAAAATACAAACACATATACACTACATACAGTATATAACACATAAAACACATTTTATTATACTTTGTTAGTTTACCTGGCAAAACCATTTTGTCAAACATTTATTCTGATTCCTTGTCATTTCCAAGAGCCATAATAGACGCAACATTTCCATGCATCACACATTATGTGGTTAACATGCAGTTGTTTGTAATTATACTTTTGACCAGCAGGTGGAGTCTTGTGACAAATTCTCGAACCCATGGCTCAAGTGGTTCAATGCCTAATGAGGCTTCATCTGACCATCACAAGCTGTAGGTGTTTTTGTTTAGTTTGATATTTCCTTAGTTGTGGGTTAATTCTGTTTCAGCACCCTTGTTTGTGTTTTTAGTTGCCATGGGTGCTGATTTCTTTCACCTGCCTCTGATTAGTGGTCAGGACGCTCACCTGCTCTCAGTCACTCATCAGAGTTATTTATTCCTGCCTCGCACCATACTCTGCCTGACAGTGTTGTTCGCAACACGCAACATTTACGCTTGGTGTTTATTTGGATATATGAGTTTAGAATGACTAGTTTCTTGCTCCGTTGTTGGCTAGTCTATTGCTAAGCTTTGCCATAGCTTCTTGTGCCATCCGCACGTTTTACTTTTTTCACATCCTTTGCCCTGTTATTTTAATAAATCAACCGTCTTACCTGCACACTGCTTCCAGACGTCTTTCTGCATCTTGGGGAAAATACCACCTCAAAATAATGCGACCCCGACGTGACAGTAGGAGGCTTATTTAGAGCCAACAATTTGAGAAATCGGACTAATTTAGTGCATGGACACATACTGACTGCTACAAGGGTAATGTGACCCTGTCCTTAGTAGTCTTTTAGAGAGCAAAGTTGTCTCGCCCACCTCATTTGTCATTAATATGCATTTTTGTATTGCTTTATCAGTGGTGTGCCGTCAGGGCCAGCAAGGCCTTCTCTGCTGGCCTAACATAACCAGAAATCATGATCATAATTAAAGATACAATTATTTTTTTCATTTACTTTCCCTTAATATCTAAAATTATTCATATTCTCTTCATGTCATATTATGCTCGTTCCAGTGCTGTTGTTTTTAGTTTTAGTTTGTATCCAATCAGAATTCAGCTACCTTATGTTGCCATGCTGTACGAAATCTGCCAGACGCCTTCAGAATCAACAATGCAGGTGTCCTTGGACTGTCAGTGAACGAGGACATAGAGTGATAGAAAGTTACGATAGCCAATCAGATCACGAGTTATTGTCAGTAAGGCCTTCTAGATGGCCTCCCGTTGAACGTGACATTTACCCGTCCTGTAATTGGATACTCATCGGGACTGTTAGCGGATGAATTAGAGCAGTGTTTTTCAACCACTGTGCCGCGGCACTCTAGTGTGCCATGAGATACAGTCTGGTGTGCCGTGGGAGATGATCTAATTTCACCTATTTGGGTTAAAAATAGTTTTTGCAAACCAGTAATTATAGTCTGCAAATTATGTGTTGTTCTTGAGTGTCGGTGCTGTCTAGAGTTCGGCAGAGTAACCGTGTAATACTCTTCCATATCAGTAGGTGGCAGCCGGTAGCTAATTGCTTTGTAGATGTCGGAAACAGCGGGATGCAGTGTGCAGGTAAAAAGGTGTCTAATACTTAAACCACAAATAAACAAAAGGTGAGTGCCCCTAAAAAAAGGCATTGAAGCTTAGGGAAGGCTATGCAGAACAAAACTAAAACTTAACTGGCTACAAAGTAAACAAAAACAGAATGCTGGACGACAGCAAAGACTTACTGTGGAGCAAAGACGGCGTCCGCAATGTACATCCGAACATGACATGACAATCCACAATGTCCCCACGAAGAAGGATAAAAACAACTGAAATGTTCTTGATTGCTAAAACAAAGTAGATGGGGAAAATATCGCTCAAAGGAAGACATGAAACTGCTACAGGAAAATACCAAAAAAACAGAAAAAGCCACCAAAATAGGAGCGCAAGACAAGAACTAAAACACTACACACAGGAAAACAGCAAAAAACTCAAAATAAGTCAGGGCGTGATGTGACAGGTGGTGACAGTACACCTACTTTGAGACAAGCACTATAGTGATGCATGCTTGGTTATGGTTTAAAGTCATATCCAACAATTGCGACAACGACTTTTTACTGTCAACTGAGTTTCATTTTTTAAATGATTTCTGCTGGTGGTGTGCCTCCGCATTTTTTCAATGAAAAAAATGCGCCTTGGCTCAAAAAAGGTTGAAAAACACTGAATTAGAGAACACATACAGTTGAGAGACAGTTGCCATAGCCAATCAGATCACAAGTTGTTGACAGCTGTTCTGTTACAACTAAAAGTTGTAAACTCTTGTTGTTAAAGTGTCATGCTTGTCATTAAATTAACATAGTTACATGTGTATTTGTCGCCATCATGTGGTCAGGGCAGTTAATATATCTTTGAGACGTGTGTACTTTGATTGATTGATTGATTGATAGAAACTTTTATTAGTAGATTGCACAGTACATTACCTATTCCGTACAATTGACCACTAAATCAACTTGTTTAAGTCGGGGTCCACTTAAATGAATCATTTTGAATCAAACTTTATTGACCGGAAGTTGCATAAGCCAAGCAGAGAAATGTACGGTATATGTTTTAACTGCTGATGCGTTTTAATTTATTTTTAAATGCGCCAGAAAATAACCCCGTTTTGTACACTGTTAATGTGATTCAATACTAAGTAGGGTGTAAATCTGTTCCTGTATAGCAGGGGTCACCAACGCGGTGCCCGCGGGCACCAGGTCGCCCGTAAGGACCAGATGAGGAGCCCGCTGGCCTGTTCTAAAAATAGCTCAAATAGCAGCACTTACCAGTGAGCTGCCTCTATTTTTTAAATGTTATTTATTTACTAGCAAGCTGGTCTCGCTTTGCTCGAGATTTTGAATTCTAAGAGAGACAAAACTCAAATAGAATTTGAAAATCCAAGAAAATATTTTAAAGACTTGGTCTTCACTAACTGACAAAGAAACAGATAACAGATTTGGTGTCCAGTTCAAAGTGTGACATGATTTATTTAAAAATTTGAGAGTTGACTTTTGTATTTTACATGGGTTATTATTTGTACAAACATGGTGCAAAGTAATTCATGATTTGTTAAAAAATATTAGTGGCTAGCTAGTTAAAATGAGATATTGTGATTTCACAAGACTGTCTTAGAAGTGATAATTTGAAAATGTTCAATTTGAAAAATGTGCACTTAGAGAAAATATAAAAATAAAGTGTTGAATATTGATATTTATCTGTTTCTATATATATTTATTGTGAGAAATCATTAAGATGATCAGTGTTTCCACAAAGATAAATATCATTAATAATTAATAATAACATAGAGTTAAAGGTAAATTGAGCAAATAGGCTATTTCTGGCAATTTAATTAAGTGTGTATCAAACTGGTAGCCCTTCGCATTAATCAGTACCCAAGAAGTAGCTCTTGGTGTCAAAAAGGTTGGTGACCCCTGCTGTAAAGTATTTCCCCAGCAATGGTCATGTGGAGACATCAATGATGGTATTTTGAGAGGTAATCATTGAAGTCGGACATCACTAAAGGCCTAGGTGGGAAACGCAGGGCCGGCCAGTGTGCTTTACGCACGTAAAACTATAAATATTCACTATAAAACGGGTTTTGTGTTAACATGTGTGGGTGTCTGGAACAGATTAAATTAATTTACAGTATGTCCTATGGGAAAAACAAGTCAGTTTTCTACAGACCCTTTGAAACGGGTTAATACCAAAAACCGAGGGATCACTAAAATTACCTGGTGCTGGGCGAGGTCGTGATGGACCACTGCTCGAACGAGTACTGCCTCCATCCGAGCTTGAAGCTGATACTGGGTTGAAAGAAGTGGTTTCATTCAACGCAATTGTGTCAACTGGAGTAACTTCACAAGTCTGTTCATGTTCTGAAGTGTCACTAGTTGCTATCTCTTCTGTGCTGCTACGAAACATTGTAAATGTCAAATTTTCTCAGTATATGATATATATTTCCCAGGTTATTGGTTCAGCTGCACATAATTAGATTCTCAAACGTTAATATGCAATTAAAGACACGTACAACGGAGACTGTTGTTAGCTAAAAAGCTAACAGCCGCCATTAAAGAAATTGACATCTGGCGCTCGCATCTGCGCATGCCCCTCAAATATGAAATTGAAAAGATATTAGAGACTTTTGTGAGTTTATCTACATAATATCCTCTAATTAATCCCCTTACACCCCTCGCCCAAAAAACAACAACAAAAACAGAACACGCCACGTTATAGCAAACATGATGACACGGCAAAAACACACACATTCTGTCCCATTTAACGCGTCGCACTCTTATTTTGAAAATACCAAACACCAACTTCCATTTTCTCGCCGGCTGGACTAACATGGCGGCGTATGGAGACCACAACAACTATTTTGTGAGAGAAATTGAGAAACACGACGGCTCCGTCTTGAAGGTTAATCAGTGTCATATGGGGGACGTTGGTTGCGTGGTTTGGGATGCCGCCATTGTTCTTGCTAAGTATTTAGAGACGAAACTATTTCACGATCCATCTTTAGGAGTCAACTTGTGGGCTGGTCGAAGAGTGGTGGAGTTAGGAGCAGGCACTGGGGTGGTGGGATTGATGGCAGCAACACTCGGGTGAGTTAATAAGATAGTACAATTATACGCTTTACTTTTGTGTATTTGTTTACCAACCTTACACATATTTCGTGTTTTTCTGAATTGATTACTATAGCGCTCATGTTAGTGTGACAGACTTGGAGGATCTACAGAGCCTCCTGAACATCAACATCCAAGACAACCACACACTCATCCATAATGGATCCATCACTGCCAAGGTACTAAAATGGTTTGTACTAATATATTTATATTTAATATGGTAGAGTTTGTCTGTGCCCCCAAAGTGGGGCCCGCAGGCCAAATTTGACCCGCCGTGTTATTTCGTTTGGCCCGCCAAATGGTGGCTACCAAATTTAATACATATTCATACTGGCCCCTGTTTGATTGATTGATTGAGACTTTTATTAGTAGATTGCACAGTACATTACATATTTCGTACAATTGACCACTAAATGGTAACACCCAAATAAGTTTTTCAACTTGTTTAAGTCAGGGTCCACGTTAATCAATTCATGGTATAAATATATATCATCACACAAGTTAATCGTCATCAGAGTATATACATTGAATTATTTACACTATTTACAATTCGAGGGGTGGGATCTGAAGTGAAGTGAAGTGAAGTGAAGTGAATTATATTTATAAAGCGCTTTTCTCTAGTGACTCAAAGCGCTTTTACATAGTGAAACCAAATATCTAAGTTACATTTAAACCAGTGTGGGTGGCACTGGGAGCAGGTGGGTAAAGTGTCTTGCCCAAGGACATAACGACAGTGACTAGGATGGCAGTAGCGGGGATCGAACCTGGAACCCTCAAGTTTCTGGCACGGCCACTCTACCAACCGAGCTATACAGGGCGTTGGGGGGGGTTAGGTTTGGTTGATATCAGCACTTCAGTCATCAACAATAATATAATCTGAGAAATGGACATTGAAACAGTGTAGGTCTGACTTGGTAGGATGTGTACAGCGAGCAGTGAACATAGTGAGCTCAGAAAGCATAAGAACAAGTACCGTATTTTTCGGACTTTAAGTCTCAGTTTTTTCCATAGTTTGGCCGGTGTGACTTATACTCAGGAGCGACTTATGTGTGAAATTATTAACACATTACCGTAAAATATCAAATAATATTATTTAGCTCATTCACGTAAGAGACTGGACGTATAAGATTTCATCGGATTTAGCAATTAGGAGTGACAGATTGTTTGGTAAACGTATAGCATGTTCTATATGTTATAGTTATTTGAATGACTCTTACCATAATATGTTACGTTAACATACCAGGCACGTTCTCAGTTGGTTATTTATGCGTCATATAAGGTACACTTATTCAGCCTGTTGTTCACTATTCTTTATTTATTTTAAATTGCTTTTCAAATGTCTATTCTTGGTGTTGGGTTTTATCAAATACATTTCCCCAAAAAATGCGACTTATACTCCAGTGCGACTTATATATGTTTTTTTCCTTCTTTATTATGCATTTTCGGCCAGTGCGACTTATACTCCGGAGCGGCTTATACTCCGAAAAATACGGTATATACATTTGATTATTTACATTTGATTATTTACAATCCGGGGAGGTGGGATGTGGTGGGCGGAGGGTGTTAGTGTAGGGTTGTAGTTGCCTGGAGGTGTTCTTTTAGTGTCAAGCTGCACAGTCATTGATGGCATGTTCGCAAGGCTACACTGAAAAAAGTCAGTAGGTTTTACTGTAAAAACTTGGCAGCGCAGTCACCAGATATTTACCGCAAAATCATCAGTGGTACAGTTTTTCCATTTACAGTAATGCACTGTAAAAACAAGGACTGTAGATTGTACAGTAGCAGCTCGGTCGCCAGATGTTTGTGGTAAAAACAACAGTGGTACTGTTTTTCATTACATAGTAATACGAGTGTGAATGTTGTCTGTCTGTGTTGGCCCTGTGATGAGGTGGCGACTTGTCCTGGGTTTACCCCGCCTACCGCCCGCATGCAGCTGAGATAGGCTCTAGCGCCCCCCGCGACCCTGAAAGGGACAAGCGATAGAAAATGGATGGATGGATGGCACTGTAAAAAATGGCCATAGATTTTACGGTAAAAAAAACTGTCAGCTCAATCACCAGAATTTAACATAAAAACAACAGTGGTACCGTTTTTCCAATTTACAGTAATTTGGTGTAAAACCCACTATAAATATAATGTTTAAATTATTTTGACTGAGCTACCATTTTTTAAAATTGTAAAATATATAGATTTTTTTTACAGGATGTTAGGGGACTATCAACAAAAAAAAGCACGTATAGTCGCCGAGAGGCTGAACAGTGTAAACATTTGTACCCGCCAGACGGCCTGCCATGTCCAAAAAGGATCCCTTCAATGTTGTTGCATTTTAAATATTTATTTTGCTTTAAACAATAGTGAAAATAACTTCCCAAACTTAACGCGTCTATTAATACATTTTATCAAACTGAATATGCTCTATCAAATTAAATGTGTTATATCAAAGTGGTCTAGATACGGTCAGCAAAGTATGACATCCCCTGTCACCCTCTCACTTCCTCAACAGCTGATATTACTACTGCTGACGTACCACACTCCACGTGACTCACAACCCCACCAATCACCAAATGACAAGCCAATCAGTCAACACAAGAGAGTACACCACACATAATATAAGTGACCTTAGCTGGCACCTACACAGGGTAACTAGTTTGTTTGAATTTGAGACCCCTGCTCTACAGTAAAGTTGTGATTTCTGACGCTCTAGGGAAAATAATAATCTTGGTTGCCATACTTTGCCCACGTGCTATAATGTAAACCTAAACACTTCGAAATTTAGCATCCTCCATATGTCTAATCTGTCCGGGTAAAGTTTGAAAGCGATCAGATAAAATATCTAGGAAGAACTGATTACGGAACAACACCTGGAATTGGCGAAAAACTGCAGAAAATGACCGTTTTGAATCTTCTGAGGTCAAAAATGCACATAAAAGATGCAGAGTTGCATGTTAACTGAATTACGCACACAACTTTTATTTAAATATGGCGGTATGAGGCTAAATTCCTCACTGGTGGTGCTGTTTGGCCCACGAACTATTGGCACATTTTCACTTTTGGAGGCAAACGTTTGGGCACCACTGGTTTATAGGGTTTATATCTGCACTGCATGTACAACACATTGTATATTCTGTCCACATGTGTTAGTTAGAGATTTGTTTTCCAGGGGTGAAGATGTATCTGATTTCCTGCCGTTTCCTGACTATGTCCTTCTGGCAGATTGCATTTATTACGAGCAGGTAGGGTTTCATTTAGACTGACATTTCCCCTAGTTTCACTATATCCACAATCCGTCATCAATAACTTAAATTTCTGCACAGTCGATTGCTCCATTGACAGAGACCTTGAAACTGCTTGCTGGACCAGAGACCTGCATCATCTGTTGCTACGAGCAACGCACTGAGGGCATCAACCCAAAAGTGGAAAGGCAGTTTTTTGAGGTGAGAAAAAGAGTAACTATGTTTTGCATCGCTGAATACATGAATGTAAAAATGTATATTTTTCCCTTGGTCCTATTGGTCACTGTGGTCCTTTTATTTTTGTCCTATAGTTGCTGCAACAAAGTTTCCATTGGGAAGAAATCCCTTTGAGCAAACAAGACCAAGAGTTTAGTAGTCCAGACATCCACATTCTGCACATCCAAAAAAATAAAAACTTGTAAGATGACATTTGTGTATGAATGAAAAATCAAGTAGATTTCAGTAAATAGCTAATTATTTGGGTGCTGTGTTTAACATATTTTATAATTATCTGCAAGATGATAATGATAAATAATAAGTGGGGATAGGTTGATTGGCAACACAAAAAATTGTCCCTAGTGTGTGAATGTGAGTGTGAATGTTTGTCTATCTGTGTTGGCCCTGTGATGAGGTGGCGACTTGTCCAGGGTGTACCCCGCCTTCCGCCCGAATGCAGCTGAGATAGGCTCCAGCACCCTTCGCGACCTCGAAAGGGACAAGCGGTAGAAAATAGATGGATGTAAGTCATGTGAGGGCAGCACGGTGGAAGAGGGGTTAGTGCGTCTGCCTCACAATACGAAGGTCCTGAGTAGTCGTGAGTTCAATCCCGGCCTCAGGATCTTTCTGTGTGGAGTTTGCATGTTCTCCCCGTGACTGCGTGGGTTCCCTCCGGGTACTCCGGCTTCCTCCCACCTCCAAAACATGCACCTGGGGATAGGTTGATTGGCAACACTAAATTGTCCCGAGTGTGTAAATGTGAGTGTGAATGTTGTCTGTCTATCTGTGTTGGCCCTGTGATGAGGTGGCGACTTGTCCAGGGTGTACCCCGCCTTCCGCCCGAATGCAGCTGAGATAGGCACCAGCACCCCCCACGACCTCGAAAGGGACAAGCGGTAGAAAATTGATGGATTTGGATGTGCTGGTTTGTGCCGTAATATTTTTCGTTTGGGTTGTTAATCACAAAATCACATGTGAGTGTTTTCCACTACAGTCAAAGCATTGCCTGGTTTGAACACATGGGGGTGCTAAAGGCCACAAAAATACAACGGGGTATATTTTTGTTATTTGAATGCTTGCAATAAACTGCAATTTTATGACTCAGACATGTATTATTTGTTGCATGATTGACGTCTGTCACGTGATTACCAGGATTAGCTTCAGTGATTCTTCTACTTAAATATGTACTCCAATATTTATTTACTTAAGTGTATGCCAACTCTTGTGCCAGTGCTGCTGCCCGTCGTTTTTCCTCCGCGTAAGGGAAATAATTTTATAGGCGTAAACCATGAAGTACGCCACACACTCCCACAGGCATGCAAGGGCCTCTTCAGTCACTCATGCCGCTTACTGTGTGCAATCCTGCACTTTAATGCAACAACCAATATGGCCCCCAAACTGTGGTCGCAATTAATACTAAAGAGAATTCAATGCTGTATGCACAGCCTGCTCACATGACCACCTGTGTGAAGTTGCCGCCCGCTTCCCCCATTGCAAATATTAAGAAACCACTGCCGTCTGTGCTGGTTTGTGCCGTAATATTTTTCGTTTGGGTTGTTAATCACAAAATGATTCCCGAACGCGGCCACCGCTGCTGCTCACAGCTCCCCTCACCTCCCAGGGGGTGAACAAGGGGATGGGTCAAATGCAGAGGATAATTTCACCACACATAGTGTGTGTGACTATCATTGGGATTTTAACTTTACTTAAAGTTTTAAGGTAATTTTTAACCGTGTTCAAATCCAACCAAACTTGTCCTAAATGTGATGTGCGGATGGATGCTGAAAAGCCAATACCACAAATGTGTGTGAATAATAAAATCTTAATAGCATTTAGGCCTGCAGTGACTAATGGAATAAATTGATTAATTAGATTTTAAGAAGATTTGATTCATATTGTGTTGCTTTGATTAAGTGTTTAATGAGTCTAACTCATAACATTTTATGAAATCCAAACCACATGGGGTGCCCGGAACTAAAAATATGTGAAATTTGTTTTCGCACGGCCACTGCAAAGGAGTGCACATGAGAACGGTGGTGTGTGTGGGCTGTGATCGTTTTTTATTTTTTATTAATGCACACATGTGAAATTTCAATGTTGATTAGTGATGTGCGATATATCTGGTTTTATCCGATACCGAGTACAATTCTGGCGATACCGATCTGATACCAATACTTTGTGCAAATATACCTAATGTGTCTGTTAAATAAAAAATTTAATTTTTTTTAATTTCAAGTCAAGTTGCTGCTCTTGGGGAATCAATAAACAATATAAAAAGAAACAATATTAAATCACAGGGTGAAACAAATTATGGCGTTATTCTGCATTGAATGTGAAACCTTATTTATATTCATCTTTACTGTACAGTATGTAGTGTCTCCAAATAGCCCACGATAAAATGATACATACACTTGTTTTATATTGCGAAGTGACTCAGTTTAATAGCCAGTCATTTTATTGCTTGCGCATTACTTATTAACCTAGGCTAAGAGTGTCCGCCCTGAGATCGGTAGGTTGTGAGTTCAAACCCCGGCCGAATCATACCAAAGACTATAAAAATGAAACCCATTACCTCCCTGCTTGGCACTCAGCATCAAGGGTTGGAATTGAGGGTTAAATCACCAAAAATGATTCATCTCACTAGTTTTTAGCGTCAACATTTCAATTTTTTTTTGTTACTTTACACCTATGTGCTCTATTAATGTATTCGTTAAATAATATTGTATTAGTGTAGTATTTATATGACCACTTTGGACACCCCTGCCATAATATACACTGACAAGTGGGTACAAAGCTGTAGCCAGTCAGTGTACATTTAACACCTTCCAAGCTTGCACTAATGGTTTAAGTATGATCCATTGGCTCTGATAATATGTTTATGTAAACCACAGGAAGTAATGAGTCCCTAAACATATCACGGGGGATCATTTATCAATTAGGGAAAACACTATTATTGTTCTGCAAACCTGTTGCACAACTCTCGGTGAAATTATTTAAAATCTGGCATTTCCCTGATAAATTAAAGTTAAAGTACCAATGATTGTCACACACACACTAGGTGTGGCAAAATGATTCTCTGCATTTGACCCATCATCCTTGATCACCCCCTGGGAGGTGAGGGGAGCAGTGGGCAGCAGCGGTGGCCGCGCCAGGGAATCATTTTTGGTGATTTAACTCCCAATTCCAACCCTTAATGCTGAGTGCCAAGCAGGGAGGTAATGGGTCCCAATATGTCCTGATGTCTATAAATAATTTCCAGCAGTGTTGTGATAGTCTTTGCTAATTGGGTGAGCACTACCGGGGAATACGGCGATTCAGGCTCTCAGCAAATAAGGGCAGCTTTTAGGCATGTGTGTGTGTGTGAGTGGTTGTGTTGTTATTACACACACTCTCTACTGTAAACACACTGAACACGTGTGGTACATGCAGTCTGCCAACTGGTACTGTCAGCTGAAAGAATTTAGAAGAATAAATTGGAATTTACCAGCACACCCCAAGTCTTTATGAATAACTCAAGAACATGGAGTGAAATAAACTAATTCATTGTTGAATTGGGGGTTCTTTTGTGCAGCATCGCTGCATAGATGCATGTAAGTTACTGTATACTGTATATATAAACCTGTTATAGAGATACAGTACTACCTGTTTACAAATGGTATGTTACATCCTTTGCACATTTACATTTCTGTTATGATTGCACAATATAATAATGGATTAGATTTATATAGCACTTTATATAGCCCATAATTAATATTGACAAGACACAAACATACTGTAGATATATTTTTACTGCATCTTATTGACATTTTATTGTTTTCTCTACATTTCTATTCATATTTTATTCATGTTTGCATATAATTTCTCGGGCAAGCGTCTCTCACTGCACAAACACATCCACAAACCGACTCCTCCTACTTTTTTCTTGCTTTCCTCACGTTCATCCAATCACCAGTCAAATCAAAATAAGGGAAATTACCAATGCTATTAAATATAAACAGTGTGCAGCTGCAGTGTTCATGGACTTAACAAATACATTTGACACAATTAATCACAATGTCTTAACGAATTACAACGGTCTTGAACTAGGTATACTTAATCAACAGCAATCTAGGCAAACACACATCTATAGTGCTAAAAATATTTTGTGGCGTACCCCAGGGATCAATACTGGGACCAAAATTGTTCAATCTCCAAACAACATTTATAAAGTTACAAAGGACTTAAAGTTAGTATTATTTGCAGATGACACGACTGTGTTTTGTTCAGGAGAGAACACACATACGTTAATACAAATAATAACAGAAGAAATCAACAAATTAAAAAGATGGTTTGACAAAAACTAGCTATTTTTTAATCTCAGTAAAAGTAAAATTATGCTGTTTTGTAACAGTAAATTAGAAATTCAAACACAAAAACAAATAGATTAAATTGACATTGACAGAGTAAAATCTATTTAATTTGTGAGTGTAATTTAATGGATGATAAAATTAACAAATAAAAAATATACAAAATAAGTATCACGAGTCAAGAAATATGTCAATAATGAAAAAAACTAAATATGTTCTGGACCAAAAATCACTCCATATTCTGTCCTGCTCGCTAGTGTTATCATATCTGAGTTATTGTGTAGAAACATGAGGAAAAAAATACAAAAAAATGCTTCATTTACTAACCTTGTTCCAAAGAAGGTCAGTTAAAATAATACATTAAGCTAGCTATCGAGAACATTCAAACTTTATTGAATCAAAAATATTAAAATTTAATGATTTGGTGCATTTGCAAACCGATCAAATAAATGTACAACAATTATTTCCAATAAAAATGTAGAAATATAACCTTATGAACTAGATTAAGCAAATAAGTCAAATATTGTGCTAATACGATCTAAGTTCAAGAAACTGTTCAAACTCAAAGTTTTTACAAAGTACAAGGAAGAAGAAATTTGATAAACATCTAGAACCTTAATAAAAAAATGAAATCTTGTTCATCTCATTATGTGAATGAAAATGTATAAACAACAATTTTTCCTGATAACTTTATTGATTATCTATTGCCATGTGAGTCTGTTTCATGGTTATAATATATAGTTTTATTGTCTCAATGTCCATGGGTTGCTTTCCAGCAATTGTCTTGTGTCTCTCTGTCAGACTCGCACTCGCTCTCCCTGCAGCTCCAACAACGTCTCTCCTCCCGGTTGCTGCTTATACAGAGTGACAGGTGATTAGATAACAAGGCCCAGGTGGGCCATCTACGCACCTGTCGCTGACTTCGAGGCCGGTCCTGGCACACCCCGCTTTGCTGCAGGCCACGCCCCCCTCCACAGTGATGTACCATATTGTAATTGTATGCATGTTTGAAATAAATTTAACCATAACCAGTCAGAATACGTTCACGGCCTCACAGTCAGAAATGATAGTATTTAAAAAAAAAAAAAACATGTTTCTCCCAGTCCTTTGAAGGGAACCACAACAAAGAAACTGAAGATCCACAGGTTGTTGATCTCCGACCTACGATATGCACACACACTTATTTTACAGAAGAGGACAAATGCGTGTAGGAAGGTGTGACTGTGCTATTGCACTACATCATCGTCAAGTCACACAAAGGAGCTTTTGTGTTGTAATCATCATCATCTCTCTCTCTCTCTCTCTCTCTCTCTCTCTCTCTCTCTCTCTCTCTCTCTCTCTCTCTCTCTCTCTCTCTCTCTCTCTCTCTCTCTCTCTCGTTCTCTCTCGTTGCATAATAACTTTTACAATTTCTAGTCCCCCCACACACACACACACACAAACACACTAGCCCAGGACTAAAACTTAAAATGCATAAACCATTCTGACCAGTGCAACAATTCTATTTTGTAGTATCATGTAGCTAACACCCTTGATTTTAATAAATTGCACATGACCACATATTATTTATAATTTATTCTGAGTTTTGCTAGAGTCCTGGCAAGTAAGGGCAAAGAGGAAAAGTGTTATGACAACTATAAAAAACATAAACCAATATATAATTTTTTTTTTGTTAAGTAACAATGTCTAATTTAAAGTGGCTGTTTACAACTTGTTTGAAGTTGCTTTTTTTAAAAACCAAAACATATAACAAGAACACTACTGGCAAACCCATGTTACTATTAGTAGTTTAACTGAACACATATACACTATATTGCCAAAAGTATTTGGCCACTCATCCAAATGATCAGAATCAGGTGTCCTAATCACTTGGGTGTATAAAATCAAGCAGTTAGGCACGGAGACTGTTTCTACAAATATTTGTGAAAGAATGGGCTGCTCTCAGGAGCTCAGTGATTTCCAGCGTGGAACTGGATGCCACCTGTGCAACAAATCCAGTCGTGAAATTTTGTCGTTCCTAAATATTCCAAATTCAACTATCGGCTTTATTATAAGAAAATGGAAGAGTTTGGGAACAACAGCGAGTCAGCCACAAAGTGGTAGGCCACCTAAACTGACAGAGAGGGGTCGGGGCATGCTGAAGCGCATAGTGCAAAGAGGTCGCCGACTTTCTGCACAGTCAGTTGCTACAGAGCTCCAGACTTCATGTGACCTTCCAATTAGCCCACGTACAGTACGCAGAGAGCTTCATGGAATGGGTTTCCATGGCCACGCAGCTGTGTCTAAGCCAAACATCTCCAAGTCCAATGCAAAGTGTGGCATGTAGTGGTGTAAAGCACGTCCCCACTGGACTTTAGAGCAGTGGAGATGCGTTCTCTGGAGTGATGAGTCACGCTTTTTGATCTGGCAATCTGATGGACCAGTCTGGGTTTGGAGGTTGCCAGGAGAACGATACATTTTGGACTGCATTGTGCCGAGTGTGAAATTTGGTGGAGGAGGAATTATGGTGTGGGGTTGTTTTTCAGGAGTTGGGCTTGGCCCCTTAGTTCCAGTGAAAGGAACTTTGAATGCTCCAAGATACCAAAAGATTTTGGACAATTCCATGCTCCCAACCTTGTGGGAACAGTTTGGAGCGGGCCCCTTCCTCTTCCAACATAACTGTGCACCAGTGCTCAAAGCAAGGTCCATAAAGACATGGATGACAGAGTCTGGTGTGGATGAACTTGACTGGTCTGCACAGAGTCCTGACCTGAACTCGATAGAACACCTTTGGGATGAATTAAAACGGAGAGTGAGAACCAGGCCTTCTCGCTAACATCAGTGTGTGACCTCACCAATGCGCATTTGGAAGAATGGTCGAAAATTCCTATAAACACACTGCGCAACCTTGTGGACAGCCTTCCCAGAAGAGTTGAAGCTGTAATAGCTGCAAAAGGTGGACCCACATCATATTGAACCCTATGAGTTAGGAATGGGATGGCACTTCAAATTCATATGAGAGTCAAGGCATATATATATATATATATATATATATATATATATATATATATATATATATATATATATATATATATATATATATATATATATATATATATATATATATATATACTGTATATTTAAAGTGTCTCTATTTTTACAATTACTCATTATATTGAATAAAAAAATATTTTTTGTCCAAGAATTAGTCTGACATTCATGCCTGTCACTCACTGCTGTCTAGTTCACACAGACTAGATCTGACCAATCTAAGTCTATAAGCACGAACTGATGAAGCCTACTCGGATGAGAGGCGAAACGTCTTCTAAGACTAACCAAACAGTCCAGTTGTGATCGATTGAATGCCCTGAGATGACAATGACCTGGATGAATTCTTAGACATATACCCACAGGGAGCTTGTGCACGTATACCAAAGCAGTTATGAATCTGATACAATATACATGAAATTATGGCTAGTGTTAGTAGCTAAACTATGCTAAATCAGTATCATTAGCTACATACGGGCAGGTTTACGTGCTAAAAGGCGGGATATAATGCTTAAAACGCATTGAAAAATTAGTGCAAACAACTCCTTTAATTACTTCAACAAGATAAATAAAATTATAACAAGTAATAAACTCAATAAAGAGAAATACAATCCACAACAAATTGCAACATTACAGAACATGAATGAATGCACACAAAAAATGACTTTAAGTTGTGGTATATGTTGATGCTTAGAATTCCGGGGGATCATGAATGCAACTCGCTCGCCGGGACTCTGATTGGAGCATAATGAGGAAGAGCTGTTTTGCTGTTGAGGTTAGTTTTGCGGTGTTGGACCTTAGGGCTGCTTCTGCTATGTGAAGGTGGACAATATAGTGTAAAAGAGTGTCAGACTACGTTTGCTTACTTATAAATAGTATTTAAATTTTATTGCTGCAATAATACTTGTAAGTAATATTACAAAAATACCTCTTAAACGCCACTAGGTTACAGTGTCGCTCTGCCTTCCTGTTCAAAGCAAGCATGTTTACTTTTGTTGCTGTATCAAACATTGCTTAAAATTCCTCTGCAAGTTATTATAATAATTTTAGTGCTGTCAAATGATTAACATTTTTAATCAGAGTAATCACAGTTTGTACATAAATTATCATAATTACTCCCTATTTGTCAAAAATAAATGAGTTATTTTTGACATTCCATAATAATTTGATGATGGTGACAGTTTGATGAGTTGACATTACTAACATGAGTTCCTATGGAAAACATTGTGTAGGGCAGTGTTTTTCAACCTTTTCTGAGCCAAGGCACATTTTTTGCGTTGAAAATATCTGGAGGCACACCACCAGTAGAAATCATTATAAAATGAAACTAAGTAGCCGATATTGACAATAAAAAGTAGTTGTCGCAATTGTTGGATATTACTTTAAAGCATAACCAAGCATGCATCAATATAGCTCTTGTCTCAAAGTAGGTGTACTGTCACCACCTGTCACATCACACCCTGACTTATTTGGACTTTTTTGCTGTTTTCCTGTGTGTAGTGTTTTACTTCTTGTCTTGCACTCCTATTTTGGTGGCTTTTTCTCTTTTTTTGGTATTTTCCTGTAGCAGTTTCATGTCTTCCTTTGAGCGATATTTCCCACATCTACTTTGTTTTAGCAATCAAGAATATTTCAGTTGTTTTTATCCTTCTTTGTGGGGACATTGTTGATTGTCATGTCATGTTCGGATGTACATTGTGGACGCCGTCTTTGCTCCACAGTAAGTCTTTGCTGTCGTCCAGCATTCTGTTTTTGTTTACATTGTAGCCAGTTCAGTTTTAGTTTTGTTCTGCATAGCCTTCCCTAAGCTTCAATGCCTTTTCTTAGGGGCACTCACCTTTTGTTTATTTTTGGTTTACGCATTTGACACTTTTTTACCTGCACGCTGCCTTCTGCTATTTCCGACATACAAAGCAATTAGCCTGCTGCCACCTACTGATATGGAAGAGTATTACACGGTTACTCTGCCGAGCTCTAGACAGCACCGACACTCAACAACAACACATCATTTGCAGACTATAATTACTGGTTTGCAATAAATATTTTGAACCCAAATTGGTGAAATTAGATAATCTCCCACGGCACACCAGACTGTATCTCACGGCACACTAGTGTGCCACGGCACAGTGGTTGAAAAACACTGGTGTAGGGCAACAATGTTGTGCGATGTGACATACAGTATCCCTGCATTTAGGACTAAAATATATAGAGCCTTGACATGTGAGCACTGCTGCCGTATGATGATGCTCTGTAATTACATGCTGACTCATCAAACATGCAGAATGTAGTTAGTGTTGGCTCGCTTTTGGAGCGGTTTTGGAACATCTTTCATGTTGTCATTCTGGCGTGTAAAAGGTTGTGTGTGATCGGGAGGATCCGGCCAACATTCTTTTGAAATTTAAAATCAAGAGTGATGAGGAGGTTACGTCAAGCCAAAAAAAGAGCTGCTCCAAACAAACAAGCCATTTGTACTTTGTCTCGTGTGAGCAACCTCCAGGCCAAAAACTGAACAAACAAAGTTTTCACTTCTCTTTTAGGAATAGGTGATCTTTGGGCCAACTGTACTGCACTGTGGCTTCTGTTTCAAACCAAGACTGATAATGCTCTTGTATGACATACTGCTGTGTGTGATTGTGCAGGAGTTTAGTTTGTGTGTGTGTGTGTGTGTGTGTGCGTGTCTGTGTGTGTGTGTTTGAGTGTGTGTGTGTGTGTGTGTGTGTTCTTGTATGTCTACCCTTCCTGAGACATCAACAAGGAAAAGTATCTTCCATTTGAGGACCGGTGAACAAGTTAAGACATAAATCATGGTCCCAATACGGAAAACCATTGCATCTAATAGAGAATGTCTCATTTGCACCCCTGGTGGTGAAATCTATCAAAATTAGGGTGGTCCCAGAAAGAAGGGATTTTTCAAAAAGACTGTGTGTCTGTTTTAAAAGTGCTCCCCCTCTGGTCAACATATGAAATAACAAGTGTGTGTAAACATTTAAAATGCACCCCCTTTGGCCAAAATGTATATATATATTTAAAAAAAAGGATGTATATAGAGACTAGGGGTGTGGGAAAAAAATCGATTCGAATTCGAATCGCGATTCTCACCTTGTGCGATTCAGAATCGATTCTCATTTTTTAAAAATCGATTTTTATTTTATTTTATCTTTTTTTTTTTTTTTTTTTTCAATTAATCAATCCAACAAAACAATACACAGCAATACCATAACAATGCAATCCAATTCCAAAACCAAACCCGACCCAGCAACACTCAGAACTGCAATAAACAGAGCAATTGAGAGGAGACACAAACACGACACAGAACAAACCAAAAGTAGTGAAACAAAAATGAATATTATCAACAACAGTATCAATATTAGTTACAATTTCAACATAGCAGTGATTAAAATCCCTCATTGACATTATCATTAGACATTTATAAAAAAAAGAAAAAAGAACAATAGTGTCACAGTGGCTTACACTTGCATCGCATCTCATAAGCTTGACAACACACTGTGTCCAATATTTTCACAAAGATAAAATAAGTCATATTTTTGGTTCATTTAATAGTTAAAACAAATTTACATTATTGCAATCAGTTGATAAAACATTGTCCTTTACAATTATAAAAGCTTTTTACAAAAATCTACTACTCTGCTTGCATGTCAGCAGACTGGGGTAGATCCTGCTGAAATCCCATGTATTGAATGAATAGAGAATCCTTTTGAATGGGGAAAATATCCTTTTTGAATCGAGAATCGCGTTGAATCGAAAAGAAAAAAAAATCAATTTTGAATCGAATCGTGACCCCAAGAATCGATATTGAATCGAATCGTGGGATACCAAAAGATTTGCAGCCCTAATAGAGACATACTGTAATAACTTGAAGTTAATAATGAAGAATAAAAATCAATTTAAAAAAAATAAAAATAACTACAAGCTTACCTTTTTTTATATGTATTTAGTATGTATATGTTAATAATGTTGTAAATACAAATCTTTATACGTCCTAAAGAGGCATTTTTCGGAGTTCTCAAAAAGCTAACAAATACAAGAATGTGTGTGTGTGTGTGTGTGTGTGTGTTCTTGTATGTCTACCCTTCTTGAGACATCAACAAGAAAAAGTACCTTCCATATGAGGACCGGTGAACAAGTTAAGACCGAAATCATGGTCCCAATACGGAAAACCATTGCATCTAATAGAGAATGTCTCATTTGCACCCCTGGTGGTGACATCTATCAAAATTAGGGTGGTCCCAAAAAGAAGGGATTTTTCAAAATGACTGTGTTAAAAGTGTTCCCTCTCTGGTCAACATATGTGTGTAAAAATTTGAAATGCGCCCCCTTTGGCCAAAATGTATATATATATATATATATATATTAAAAAAAAGTATTTATATAGAGACATACTGTAACAACTTGAAGTTAATAATGGTGAATGGGTTATACTTGTATAGCGCTTTTCTACCTTCAAGGTACTCAAAGCGCTTTGACACTATTTCCACATTCACCCATTCATGCACACATTCACACACTGATGGCGGGAGCTGCCATGCAAGGCCCTAACCACGACCTATCAGGAGCAAGGGTGAAGTGTCTTGCTCAAGGACACAACGGACGTGACGAGGTTGGTAGAAGGTGGGGATTGAACCAGGAACCCTCAGGTTGCTGGCACGGCCACTCTCCCAACTGCGCAACACCGTTCCTAATAATGAAGATTAAAAACCAATTACAAACAAAACATTTAAAAAAATAACTAAAAGCTGACCTTTTTTATAGCTATATAGTATGTATATGTTAATAATGTTGTAAATACAAATCTTTATATATCTAGAAAGGGTGGTCCTAAAGAGGCATTTTTTGGAGTTCTCAAAAAGCTAACAAATACAAGAATGTGTGTGTGTGTGTGTGTGTGTGTGTGTGTGTGTGTGTGTGTGTGTGTGTGTGTGTGTGTGTGTGTGTGTTACAGCTGAATAAACACAGTCCAGTCCAGGGACCAACACGATCGCAGAGCAACAACAAATGTCAGGTTTTCACATAAATAGAATCTGTGATGCTTCAAAAGAGAATGCAACTTAAGAGAGAAGAAGAACACAATATTTGGCTTGTGAGAGTGTCACCACAACCGTACTGAATATATACTGTACTGTATTCAATTGCACTTTAACTGGTCATGTCTAACAAGTTATGATCATCCTCTTGGGAAGGTATAGTCAAACAGTGGTAGGCGTACCACTCGTGGCAGAGTCGTGTATGGACAACTACAAAAATGGCGCCATGTTGGACACCAAGGATGTGTGCAGCTGTGCCTGGAAGCATGCAATAGCAGTTGTTGTGACGTTGTTTTCCTAACGAAATAAAGCAAAAATAATAGGTCTAAGCATAGTTATAAACATAGTCCGGCTAAAAAAACTTTCAATAAAACATGCTTTTGTTTTGACAAAGTATAATTTGGGGGCAATTTTGCATTTGTATTTGATGCACTGCGCTGTATACATTCATGCAGTGTTTAGAGAGCAGTAGGGATGATGTTCGAAACCGGTTCTCCTGGTTGTTCGATAAGAAAAGAACCCTTCGATAAGAATAGAACCGATTCCATGGACTCGAATCCCTTTTTGAGAACCGGTTCCCATTATCGAGGCCACTATAGTAAAGAAAAAGAGTTGGTTCTTTATTCGAATCCCTGGGAACGAATCCCGTCCCACAAGAAATGCCCTGTGGGACATCACAGGAAATGACGGGACATCACAGGAAATGACGTAGCTCAGTCATTAGACTGAGCTACGTCATTTCCTGTGATGTCACACAAGCAGCAAAAATAATGGACCAGAAAAAACGCCTCAAGGCATGGCTATACACCGATAGTGATCACAGAGACAGGTTGTTTTTGTGTTACTGTATATATTTGTTTTTCTGAAAAATCCCACTTAATATACTTTGGGTAACAACAGTCAATATTATTTATTTTATTTTTTTAGGGGGGTAACAGTCAATATTTACTTATTTATTTTATTCATTTTTTTTCTTATAAAATAAAAGTGAAAAACCAAATATTGTGTTTTTTTCCATATACAACAACCTATCTGGATTCGATAAGAGAATCAATAAGGAATCGGTTGTTGTGACGTAGTTTTCCTGACGAAATAAAGCAAAAATAATAGGTCTAAACATAGTTATAAACATAGTCCGGCTAAAAAGACTTACAATAAAACATGCTTTTATTTTGACAAAGTATAATTTTGGGGCAATTTTGCATTTGTATTTGATGCACTGCGCTGTATACATTCATGCAGTGTTTAGAGAGCAGTAGGGATGATGTTCGAAACCGGTTCTCCCGGTTGTTTGATAAGAAAAGAACCGATTCCATGGACTTGAATCCGTTTTTGAGAACCGGTTCCCGTTATCGAGGCTACTATAGTAAAGAAAATTCGAATTCCTGGGAACGAATCCCGTCCCACAAGAAATGCCCTAACGACTGAGCTACGTCATTTCCTGTGATGTCACACAAGCAGCAAAAATAATGGACCGGAAAAAACGCCTCAAGGCATGGCTATACACCTATAGTGATCACAGAGACAGGTTGTTTTTGTGTTACTGTATATATTTGTTTTTCTGAAAAATCCCACTTAATATACTTTGGGTAACAACAGTCAATATTTATTTTTTTTATTTTTTTAGGGGGGTAACAGTCAATATTTATTTATTTTATTTTACTTTTTCTTATAAAATAAAAGTGAAAAAACGAATATTGTGTTTTTTTCCATATACAACAACCTATCTGGATTCGATAAGAGAATCGATAAGGAATCGGTTCGATAAGAGGATTCGATAATGGGCTCGAACTCGATAATTTCTTATCAAACATCATCCATAGAGAGCAGGCTGTCAATACGCTCCCAAGGGCGCAAAAAAGGTATAAAAAAAATACAGAACGGTCAAAAATAAACGTATTACCCTCATTTTGCCAAAACCCTCCTTAGCTTTGGACCAACAATTACAGAGAAATTATGATTTATATGTGAAGTATGTCAGCTGTGTTGGCTGCCTCCAATGTATTGTTTGTAGTCACAGCGCTATATGTCTGTGCTTTCACTTTTGCTTTTATGAATAATTCTTATAGGTTTTGCTGTAGTGAGAATTCATGGCTTCCTGATTTTATTGTCACCATATGAACTTCAATGCTACTTTTTACTGCAAGACATGTTAGTTTACTTTGGATTATTGGTGACACATGCAGAAAATGTGCAATTTTGTCAGGCAAGTGTATTGATTCACTGTTACTGAGAGTAAGATATACTAGGTGTCCCATGTGTATGTACTGTATGTTTGCTTACCTCGCACAAGAAACTTTCTTGGCACTTCATTGGCCTTCCCAGCTCACTTTTACTTTCCATATTTTCTCTGATGCGACGCAAATGTTTCCCGCATTTTTGGCGAGTGTAACGTCAACATGCCGCACGATAGGGCGCGTTTACACGGCAAAAAACTCTTCAATTAAAAGAAAAGTCTAATGAGTGAAGTGAAGTGAATTACATTTATATAGCGCTTTTTCTCAAGTGACTCAAAGCGCTTTACATTGTGAAACCCAATATCTAAGTTACATTTAAACCAGTGTGGGTGACACTGGGAGCAGTTGGGTAAAGTGTCTTGCCCAAGGACACAACGGCAGAGACTAGGATGGCGGAAGCGGGGATCGAACCTGCAACCCTCACGTTGCTGGCACGGCCGCTCTACCAACCGAGCTATACCGTAATGAGGAAGTGCTGTGTCTCTTAGCGGCGGCTTCAAACTAATGTCCAACATGGTGCCCTGTCGTCACGTGAGGGTCTTTTTTACAAATCATTTAGGAGATTGTCTGAAACCGAGTAGTCCATACTCTCTCTGTAAACGGCTGTGCCACTGGTGGTATGCAAGCCTCATATAGTGCTACACCAAAATAGCAATCTTTTTGTATGTCTCTGATGATTATAACATACATTACCATATACCAACCGTATTTATAAAGCCCCTTAAAAACAGAAACAAAGAGTTGTAGATCACAAACATGTAAACATATAGTAAAGCAAAAAAGCAAAAACATGCACCTGGGGTTAGGTTGATTGGCAACACTAAATTGGCCCTAGTGTGTGAATGTGAGTGTGAATGTTGTCTGTCTATCTGTGTTGGCCCTGCGATGAGGTGGCGACTTGTCCAGGGTGTACCCTGCCTTCCGCCCGAATGCAGCTGAGATAGGCTCCAGCACCCCCCGTGACCCCGAGAGGGACAAGCGGTAGAAAATGCATGGATGGATGGATGAAACAGAGGTAAAATATATATTTAGGAATAAAAAGAAAAAATGGAAGCGTGAGGCTTGGCAGCTCTGCAGCTAGATCTTTAGCACAATGAACAGTGTCGTAGTTTATGTGATTACCTGGCCAAGTTGTGGCTAAGTTAGAGCTGGAACTCTTTCAAATGAATGTCTTTGTCTTGCCAGTTGGTAGCTCTGCTAGAATGCTAGGTGAGTGCTGGGATTAGTCGTTCTGACACTACTTTATCGCTGCTTTCCAAACGTTACAAATGGCAGTGACGTGCAGTCAGGGGACGCAGGTGAGGCGGGGCCTCACGTGCCATCATGGAAAGAAAAAAAATGTAAAAAGAAAACAAAATAATTACATTGTTATATGTATCCAGTGATTATACTATACAGTTATTTTCCATTTAACTTCACCAGGTTTAGATTATTTTTATTCAAAATCGCTGAATTTTCACATTTGCCGTTCAAATACTGAGTCACCAGCCAGTTGAGCCTCACCATGGATTGCGCAATGACTCGGCTAACTGCTGGCCTGCTGTGCAGTGAGACCGTATTGCTATATGAATTATATTATACATTTCCATAGTTTAGTTAGCTGAGGTATATAATGTACAGTGTATTTTGTCAACAACTGTATGTGTGTAACGTATTTCTTGTGCTGAGCAATCATAAAACTGCTGCGAAGACGCACTGTGTGAGGCTCGCAGTAATCCCGCCTCCTGGTGGTAGAGGGCGCTAGTGATCCCAGAGATCATTCTTGCGACTACTCGGCTGCAGAAGAAGTGACAACAAGCAGCAACAGTTAGCAGTGATCGTTTATTTTTTCCTCTTGCCTGGACTATTAACATGGAGGATTACATATCTAAAATAAAACCGTTTTCTAAACTGGACCTTCAATCAAAGCAGGAGGTAATAATTAAAGGAAGATCGCCATCGAGACTTTTAAAACTGAAGAAAGATAAGGAAGACTTCTCTAAACAAGTTATCGATGCTTTTGTTAAATAATAAATTATAAATGGGGTATACTTGTATAGCGCTTTTCTACCTTCAAGGTACTCAAAGCGCTTTGGCAGTTCAAAAGAAGCTGCGCATGGACTTCATTTATAAGTAAAGGTAAGACCATAATAACGTTTTTTTTATTAAATGTGCTTTTATGTGTGCTACAGTTTGTATGTGTAAAGTTAAAGTTAAGTTAAATTACAAATGATTGTCACACACACTAGGTGTGGTGAAATTTGTCCTCTGCATTTGACCCATCCCCTTGATCACCCCCTGGGAGGTGAGGGGAGCAGTGGGCAGCAGCGGCGCCGCGCCCGGGAATCATTTTTGGTGATTTAACCCCCAATTCCAACCCTTGATGCTGAGTGCCAAGCAGGGAAGAATGCTGGTATGAGCTTTTAAACATAACCTGTTAACTGCTGCCAATCAAATGTTGAATAAGATACTCTTTAGGGTTCATATGTTTGTAAATCTGACTGTGATGAAGTCAGTGCCTCACCAGCCATGAACCTCACCACACCTCAACTGACCACTCTTTCAATGTGTGTTCTTTATTTTCATGACTATTTACATTGTAGATTGTCACTGAAGGCATCAACACTATGAATGAACACATGTGGAGTTATGTACTTAACAAAAAAAGGTGAAATAACTGAAAACAGGTTTTCTTATTCTATTTTCTTCAAAATAGCCACCCTTTGCTCTGATTAGTGCTTTGCAGGTAGTTCGGCATTAAAAACATTAAATACAAGAACGTGAGCTCCTTGTGTGAGCTACTTTTCTGAAACAATTATCTACATCTTGCTATGTCTCTCTCTCTTGCTATGTCAGGTGACTTTCACACATTAAATTCGTCATGCGCTTCAAAGCCAACCACACGAGCAGCACATAAAACATTCTGTAGAACTGCATTTAAAGAAATAATATTAACATGTTCAGGCTCAAAAAACGATAAACGCCATTGCACCGATTTTGAGCTGTGAGTAGCACTAAATAGTTTAAACCATTTTCTACCACGAGGTAAAATTTAATTTTCCACAAAAGCGACTTTTCTTTAACATTTCGCTGTTGAATATTCCGTTTTACCTCAGAAACCGACAAGCGCTCTGCTGTTTTTGCGGCACAAATAGACGAATCCATCAGGAACAATCAGTGCATCAAAATTTGATGACGTCATCCAACATCAGTGTTGATGCTTGCTCGCTTCAAGGCCTACTGAAACCCATAACTACCGACCACGCAGTCTGATAGTTTATACATCAATGATGAAATCTTAACATTGCAACACATGCTAATACGGCCGGGTTAGCTTACTAAAGTACAATTTTAAATTTTGCGCGAAATATCCTGCTAAAAACGTCTCGGTATGATGATGCCTGCGCGTGACGTCACGGATTGTGGAGGACATTTTGGGACAGCATGGTGGCCAGCGATTAAGTCGTCTGTTTTCATCGCAAAATTCCACAGTATTCTGGACATCTGTGTTGGTGAATCTTTTGCAATTTGTTCAATGAACAATGGAGACAGCAAAGAAGAAAGCTGTAGGTGGGAAGCGGTGTATTGCGGGCGGCTGCAGCAACACAAACACAGCCGGTGTTTCATTGTTTACATTCCCGAAAGATGACAGTCAAGCTTTACCATTGGCCTGTGGAGAACTGGGACAACAGAGACTCTTACCAGGAGGACTTTGAGTTGGATGCGCAGACACGGTACCGTGAGTACGCATGCAGCTGCGGCTTCCAAACATTTGATCGCTTGCCCGTACGTGCGTGCCGCTATGTGCATGTCACGTACGTAACTTTGGGGACTTTGGGGAAACATATGTGCTGTATGAATTTTGGGGAGGTGAACGGTACTTTGGGCTGTGGGATTGAGTGTGTTGTGCAGGTGTTTGAGTTGTATTGGCGGGTTATATGGACGGGAGGGGGGAGGTGTTTGTTATGCGGGATTAATTTGTGGCATATTAAATATAAGCCTGGTTGTGTTGTGGCTAATAGAGTATATATATATGTCTTGTGTTTATTTACTGTTTTAGTCATTCCCAGATGAATATCAGGTCCCACCCGCCTCTCACAGCATCTTCCCTATCTGAATCGCTCCCACTGCCCTCTAGTCCTTCACTCTCACTTTCCTCATACACAAATCTTTCATCCCCGCTCAAATTAATGGGGAAATTGTCGCTTTCTCGGTCCGAATCGCTCTCGCTGCTGGTGGCCATGATTGTAAACAATGTGCAGATGTGAGGAGCTCCACAACCTGTGACGTCACGCTACTCGTCTGCTACTTCCGGTACAGGCAAGGCTTTTTTTATCAGCGACCAAAAGTTGCAAACTTTATCGTCGATGTTCTCTACTAAATCCTTTCAGCAAAAATATGGCAATATCGCGAAATGATCAAGTATGACACATAGAATGGACCTGCTATCCCCGTTTAAATAAGAAAATCGCATTTCAGTAGGCCTTTCATATCTGTTTTGTCGTGATTGGAACTAAATTAAAGCATCAATAATGAGTAACTTTGATGAAATCAGTGAGGGTGTGGTACCCTCGCCGACTGGGTCCAAAAAGAGACACTGTCCTGATAAATCTGAGTGAGGTGGGAAAAATCCTGTTTTTTGCGTGAGTACATAATGTACAGGATACACGTGTTGTCTCAAATAATGAACTGAATCTTGTGTTTACTCTGCTGTTGTTGGCTTGTGATGCAGCTGTCAATGCCATAATGCAGCTGTCAATGTCAATGTCCAGGGATCACCCAAAAAATGTGTTTGTTTGGATGAAATGCATTCATTACAGTGATGGAATAAGCATTCCTCTGGGGGAAAAAAAATATGTTTAACTAATTTTTAGGGCCATGCTGCCACCATATAGGATTAGTCTGTTTTTGCAAGAAACGTTGTTTGGAGTTATCTGTATTTGTAATAAATGTGCGATTTTCAAAGTGAGACTATCATTTTGGTTTTTAGAAACAATTCAATTGCAAGGATGGCTGTTTCATGAAACGCTCCACGAAAACCATTGATTTACTCGAAATATGTAAAATGGAGATACTGTGTCTGTTTTTGCATGTGAAATGAACAGAATTAATTACCACCCTAGCTTTCATGAAAAAAATAATACAGAGGTACCTCAACTTAAGAGTATCCTAATTTAAAGGGGAACTACACTTTTTTGGAATCGTTCACAATCATTATGAGACAAGAACGCACATGTCTTTTTTCTTTTTGTAGGATTTTAAAAATGATTAAAAAAACGCTTGTAAGATGCAGCTAATGTAACAGTCACGTTCATAACAATATGTAATATGTATGTATTATTGAACAAATGAGGATTCACAACCTTATCTTTTACAACCTGAATATAGGGAGGATGATCTGCTGCTCATAGAAGTGAGCACAAAGAAGAGGGTCAAACGTTGGAGCAGACGGAAGACGAGAGAGTGAGGTCAACATGACTTTGACGCTGTAAATGTGGAATTTGAAGCCACGCTATTTTGACATAAATGGAGTGCTTACCCAAATAAACCGGAAAAAATGTCCCCGGCCAGCTGGACGAAAAGCGCAACTGTCCACCGAGTGAGTCACACTTTTAAAATTATTCATAAAAGATGTACAACTACAGTGCATACGCTGTTTGGCCTGCTGTGTACAAACAAAATGAATGAAATGAAATGTGGGCTAATACTTTACAGATACTGTAATATAATTGTTCATGATTTTCTGTCAGTACAAATTAGTGTCTTATCACATTGTGTTGTGCAGTTTGTGTTGACGCAGTTGCTAGCTTATCTCTTTCTGTAGTTACCTTCTACGGCAGTGGTTCTTAACCTTGTTGGAGGTACCGAACCCCACCAGTTTCATATGCGCATTCACCGAACCCTTCTTTAGTGAAAAATAAAAATACAAATTATTTTTTCAAATTCAAGACATATAGTTTTTTTTTACTGGTGCACAAAATGAACCGTGCATGAACATCACCTTGTTCAAGGAACAAAACCAACACAGTGCATGAACTCACAACAAATTACACACCTGCTAATCAGATGGAAAATTAGAGGGAACATTGTTTGGGGGTATCCATAATACGCCAATAGAGAGAAGTTTTTATTTACACGACGAGTCGGGTGTGTCTTGACCGCCGCGGCGGAGGCTCCGCCAAACCCCTGAGGCCGACTCACCGAACCCTTAGGGTTCGATCGAACCCAGGTTAAGAACCACTGTTCTACGGCTAATACCGTAGCACGACGATGTCTTACTACGAAAAAAACAACACTCTCAGTGTTTGCTCTTACAATAACAATGTCGCTACAACTGGTTATTATACAGGTTGCGGAACGTAAATGAAGTATTGTTGACGGTAGAATTGATTGCTCCCATTAGCTGCATTGCTTGCCTACAAGAACGGACCGTTTTGTTTTACATTAGAAAGCAAAAAAAACTAAAACATTTTTGTCTTCTGTTGTGTCATGATTGTGAACAGTAGGCACAATTAAAAAAAAAAAAAAAGTGTACTTCGCCTTTAAAAGTGTTTTGAGATAAGAGCTGTCTCTCGGCCAATTGTTATGCTTTAGGTGGCAAGCAAAAAAAAATAGTTGCAAGCATGTCCGCCAGTGGTTCTTAACCTGGGTTCGATGGAACCCTAGGGGTTCGGTGAGTCGGCCTCAGGGGTTCGGCGGAGGTCAAAACACACCCGACTCATCGTGTAAATAAAAACTTCTCCTTATCGGCGTATTACCGATATGGCAACAGCAGAAGTCAGACTGATTTGCAGGAGTGTAGTTTGTTGTGAGTTTATGCACTGTGTTGGTTTTGTTGTTTGAACAAGGTGATGTTCATGCACGGTTCATTTTGTGCTCCAGTAAAAAAAACATGGTAACACTTTAGTATGGGGAACATATTCACCATTAATTAGTTTCTTTTTAACATGCAAATTAGTAACATATTGGCTCTTAACTAGTCATTATTAAGTACTTATTAATGCCTTATTTGGCATGGCCTTATTATAACCTTAACCCTCTAACCCTGGCCCTAACCCTCTAACCCTAACCAAATAACTCTAAATTATAAATAATAACTCTAAATTAAGTCTTTATTACTTAGAATATGTTCCCATAGTGTCCAAATAACTCTAAATTAAGTCTTTGTTACTTAGAATAAGTTCCCCATACTAAAGTGTTACCAAAAACATATAACTTTGTCTTGAATCTGAAAAAAAAAACATTTTATTTATCAGTAAAGAAGGGTTCGGTGAATGCGCTTATGAAACTGCTGGGGTTCGGTACCTCCAACAAGGTTAAGAACCACTGATGTCCGCCATTAGGTGGCGTAACAAATGCCACAGTGAACCCCATAAGATCCGCCCAAAACAACTGGTCTTACTCGCTAGCAAGCATTAGTTTATAGCTTAAGATTGACAGAACTTTGTTTTCCAAGTATTAGTCAGAAGTGAGTGTGAAGGACAGTGCTCAGAAGAAGTGAATGACATTAATTGAGTTAAGAAAGAAATCACTCAGTGTATCACTGCTAGCTTGCACTGTACTGAAGCAGAATGAGTTGAACGGCAGCCAAGAATGTTAAAATAATATCTAAACAGTCAACATTTATCCATGAAAATAAGGTAAAGCTGCTGATGGTGTCATTGATAGAGAAGCAGCTTGAAGGAGATACCAGTCTTCTCGCCAAGATAAATTCTGTACATCATTATTACATTACTTCATAAAACTACTGTAGTTGTTTTTATTACATTGTGTTGTATTGTTGTATATAATATTTCTTATCTAAAAGTTTGTTTTTCCTTTTGAAAGGCATTTTCCATGTCAAAGTTGTGCTGTTTCAGGGGAACCAAATAGCACCAATGAAATTGTTTTCAATGGGAGTCGTTGATTTGAGAAACAAGTGTTTTGAGTTAAGAGCTCGGTCACAGAACCAACTAAGCTCGTAAGTTGAGGTATTATTGCACTCTTTAGTTTAAATGAGGCTAGATTACCATAATCAAGAAATCGGGAACCAATTCATGGCTGGTATTTGTGGCTGTTTGATATCCTCTGAGCTTTTGATGGTGTTTGTTTTCACTTTCATGTCCCACTGCTGCATGCAGGGAGACATACAGTATGTACCCCATCC
Organism: Nerophis lumbriciformis; assembly: GCF_033978685.3. Classification (NCBI taxonomy): domain Eukaryota; kingdom Metazoa; phylum Chordata; class Actinopteri; order Syngnathiformes; family Syngnathidae; genus Nerophis; species Nerophis lumbriciformis. The sequence goes on from NC_084555.2 coordinate 36,231,724, forward strand.
TGTTTTCACTTCCTGTGAAAGTGGCATTTTTAAATCCCAGTTCATTGATTTCAGGGGTGTCCAAACACATACTGCAAAGTCAAAGCATGCAGGGGCCAATTGGATATATTTTTATTCTGTAAAAAAAAAGCTAAAAAATGAATTATATAGATTTAAAGATATACCTTTGTGTTATAGGTGACATTATCATTTATGTACGATACCGATATTGGAGCCTTGAGTATTGGCCAATACCGTTATTAACCTGATACAATATCAGCACAAATTAGACATACATTTATAATTTTGTAGCGTGGAACGTTAGAAACGGTTTGATCAAGTCACTCAAACATTGAAACATAAAAAACACTAATCCGTTTATTATTAACTGCCTGTAATAGACATAGGCCTCCCTAAAAGTTTTCTGGCAACCACAATAATTAATGATGCATTAAGTTGGGTCATGCGGACACATTTGTTACTGGATACTTTTTAACATGCTGCTGCTACCTTGGAGACTTTGTATCTGTATTTAATATTATTTGATATTTGTTCATATTGTCAATGTCCTGTTTTAGACCACAATAATGTTCACCTAAGGACACCTATTATGTCTATATCTGTCAGGACTTGGACTATGGCGTGGTTTGTTTTCCCATGGTGCAAATGATTTGGACCGTACATGGCGTGAAGGTAAATACATATTTAATTTTAACACTCAAAAAAAGAACACACAAAAGGCACTCACAGTGGAGGCACAAAATTTAACGCAGGGAACAAACACTTGGACTATGCATAACTATGAACATGGCAAAACAAAAGACACTAACTGTGGCATAAATAAACACAACTTACTTGCGGAAGCAAAGAGCAGCATGAATGTGATGTCGCCAAGCCGACCAACAGAAAATGAAAGGCTTAAATAACAGACATGATTAACAACAGTTGCGTGAGTGCAAATGAATCAGGTGTGTGACACGAGGACAGGTGAAAACTAATGGGTTGTCATGGAAACAAAACGGGGAGTGAAAAAACAGGAACTGACAAAATCCAAAAAAGCACATGGCCAAACAAAACATGATCACACAGACATGACAATATCTAGGTTGCGCTAATCCCATACTTGTTATTTTGCTTATATAAAATGGGGACACCCCTAGTTATTTAGTATTACAACGTTACAGCTTTTTATCACTACATGATGTCTTTTTTCTAATATTTTTACTAGGGATGTCCGATAATGGCTTTTTGCCGATATCCGATATTCCGATATTGTCCAACTCGTTAATTACCGATACCGATATCAACCGATACCGATATCAACCAATATATGCAGTCGTGGAATTAACACATTATTATGCCTAATTTGGACAACCAGGTATGGTGAAGATAAGGTACTTTTTAAAAAAAATTAATGAAATAAGATAAATAAATTAAAAACATTTTCTTGAATAAAAAAGAAAGTAAAACAATATAAAAACAGTTACATAGAAACTAGTAGTTAATGAAAATGAGTAAAATTAACTGTTAAAGGATAGTACTATTAGTGGACCAGCAGCACACACAATCATGTGTGCTTACGGACTGTATCCCTTGCAGACTGTATTGATATATATTGATATATAATGTAGGAACCAGAATATTAATAACAGAAATAAACAACCCTTTTGTGTGAGGGGAGGGAGGTTTTTTGGGTTGGTGCACTAATTGTAAGTGTATCTTGTGTTTTTTATGTTGATTTAATTAAAAAAAAAAAACGATACCGATAATTTCCGATATTACATCTTAACGCATTTATCGGCCGATAATATCGGCAGGCCGATATTATCGGACATCTCTAATTTTTACTTGTCTTGTTTGATTTTATTTGAACAATATGCTACAGTGTTACAAAACCTGAGCTGCGCGCCGCAAATGGCACCCCTGATTTGATTGATCGACAAGCCCACAGTTTGGACAGACACACAATATTTATTTCATTTTTCTTTTTAATTGGGTTGGGGGTGGGGGGGGTGGGGGGGCGTGAGAAAAATTCTGTCTACTAGATAAAGGTATGAAGGAATGTGGAGCTCTTTAAAACATTGTTTGAAAGTAAACATTCATTCAGGTTCAACATATATGGCTAAAAGCTGGAATGTGTGTACTTATGGTAAATGTGACTTTAAACAGTCAAGCGCAGCACGACATAGGAAAAAACTGCCAGGACTAGTTCCTGACATCTCCCATGGAAAATGTTGGCTAACCAAACTAAAGAGACGCTTTAACTGTCCTTGAGGATAAGCAGCGCCTGTGTAAACTCTCCGAGTGGGTGTTCTTTACACACCATCATTTGGGAGATGAATAGACCCACTGTAATAATATGCTTGGTATCTGTGCCTATATCCTACAGTATATCAAGTCAGAAATAAGCGTGCACAAGCTCCCTTTTACAATCAATGTGCAGCTGGAGGATAGAGAAAGTGAAAGCAAGTATGGTAGACAAACCGCATTATTGTAAGAAACACATAGGAGGTCAGCTTTTTATTGCTGTCGTAGTAGTAGGACAACAGTTTGTACACATTCAGTGAACACGTTCTTGGACGCAGGAGGGATTTTTCACTATAGTATTGACTTGATTTTGCACAACAATTGTATGCAGTAAAGGGGAAACAATTGTATTATTTTGTTAGTATTGTCTTATATTGTTATATTAACATAGTGCAACTCACTCACCGCAAGGGGGGCAGTGAACAACTATATCCAGCAGCTGGTATTTATATATATGTATATATATATATATATATATATATATATATATATATATATATATATATATATATATATATATATATATATATATATTAAAAAAAAGTACCAATGATTGTCACACACACACATTAGGTGTGGTGAAATTAAAGAATACAGAGTGATGCATACATATTTGTTCCATGTATTTGTGGATTTATTCTCAATTTAATGTATAAATAAATATTAGGAGTGTCAAAGTTAACGCGTTAATAACGCATTAACTATAAGTTTCTTTAACGGCGATCCTTTCTTTTCCCGGACTCCTTTTTTTACCTCCGGTCCATTCTGAAGCCTGGGGAAATGTAATGGCGTCCACTTACTGTTTAGCCAAAAGTTCGAAAACAGAGAGCAGAAATGCATAAAGAAAAGGGTACTTTATGAAAATCTCAGATCCAAAGTCGTTCTCCGGAGAAGACAATTTTATCTTCAATCGCCTGTGAGACGACATCATTGGAGCAAACGCTGCTGGCGTATTTGCCGCTTGTAGAGAGGAGCGTCATGTGCGTGTCTACAGTACAGTTGAGTGCATTCATTACATAACAAGTAGATTGTTACACTAACTGCTTTAGTAAGATGGAGCTCAGCAGAAAAAAAGTGGGTAGAAAGAAAGTCTAAAGTCACTTTTATCAGAGACTTCTGACACGTGGTAAATAAAACGCTAAATAGTCCTCGCAAAACAGTGATGAGTGTTGATAAATTACACTGCTTGTGCTAAATAATTACACTTGCATCTTCTCCGAGGGTTTTGATGAGCAGCATATATTTTGCATATTAATGAAGACAGTAATGCAAAACGCATTGCTGGCCTTATTCTGCTCACTTAACAAACAAACTTTCCACACGTTTGGTTAGGAATGATGTTCGAAACCGGTTCTCCCGGTTGTTCGATAAGAAAAGAACCGTTCGGTAAAAGAACCGATTTCATAGACTCAAATCCCTTTTTGAGAACCGGTTCTCATTATCGAGTCCACTATAGTAAAGAAAAAGAGTTGATTCTTTATTCGAATCCCTGGGAACGAATCCCATCCCACAAGAAATGCCCTGTGGGACATCACAGGAAATGACGTAGCTCAGTCATTAGACTGAGCTACGTCATTTCCTGTGATGTCACACAAGCAGCAAAAATAATGGACTGGAAACAACGCCTCAAGGCATGGCTATTCACCTATAGTGATCACAGAGACAGGTTGTTTTTGTGTTACTGTATATATTTGTTTTTCTGAAAAATCCCACTTAATATACTTTGGGTAACAACAGTCAATATTTTTTTTATTTTTTTTTTAGGGGGGGTAACAGTCAATATTTATTTATTTTATTTTTTATTTTTTTTCTTATAAAATAAAAGTGAGCTTTTGTTAAACCAAATATTGTGTTTTTTTCTATATACAACAACCTATCTGGATTAGATAAGAAAATGGATAAGGAATCGGTTCGATAAGAGGATTCGATAATGGGCTCAAACTCGATAATTTCTTATCAAACATCAGATTAGCTTTGCGTGTGCTACCAAGTTTGCACGTGTTTTAGTACACGCAAACCTTTTGTAAATCAAGCCCTTTGTATTTTTTGATGTTTTGTGTTTTATGACATCATTCGTGATGTGTGTTGCCCCTGATTTTCTTTCCGCTCCGATACCAAGTAAAATTCGGGCTGGTATCGGCGATACTGATCCGATACTTTGTGCAAACATACCTAACGTGTCTGCTAAAATTGAAAAGTAGTGTATTTTCAATAATACCATATCTACCTAAAAAAAATCTACTGTAAAAATGCACGAAAAAAAGAGCAAAAAAATCGGAATGTAATGACAAAAAGCTGAACATTTTAAATGAATAATTAGTAATAATATACTTAGTCACCTATAACACAAAGTTTTTTTTAAATATATATATATATATATATATATATATATATATATATATATATATATATATATATATATATATATATATATATATATATATAATTTATGTATTTAATATCTGATTTTAGAATTTAAAACAATACATACATATCAAAATGACCCTCTCATACTTGATTTTTCAGAATATGGCTCTTGGTCGAAAATATTATAAGCATTTAAAATTAGAATTAAATATACTGGTACCTAAACTATCAATCATCAAAGTCAATCAGAGTTTATTTATATAACCCTAAATCATGAGTGTCTCAAAGGGCTGCACAAGCCACAACGACATCCTCGGCTCAGATCCCACATCAGGGCAAGGAAAAACTCAACCCAATGGGATGACAATGAGAAACCTTGGAGGGGACCGCAAATGTGGGGACACTCCCTCTGGGCGACCGGTGCAATGGACGTCGAGTTGATCTAGTTAATATTGTGAGAGTCCAGTCCATAGTGGATCTAAAATAATAGTGTGAGAATCCATTCCATAGTGGGGCCAGCAGGAGATCATCTTGAGTGGAGACAGTTCAGCAGCGCAGAGACGTCCCCAACTGATGCACAGATGAGTGGTCCACTCTGGGTCCCGACTTTGGACAGCTAGCGCGTCACCTGTGGTCACCGAATCTGTGCCCCCCCTCTCCACGATGGAGAGGGGGGGCAGAAAAGAGACGGCAGATCAACTGGTCTAAAGGGGGGGTCTATTTAAAGGCTAGAGTATACAAATGAGTTTTAAGATGGGACTTAAATGCTTCTACTGAGTTAGCATCTTTAACTGTACCGGGAGGGCATTCCAGAGTACTGGAGCCCGAATAGAAAACGCCTTATAGCCCGCAGACTTTTTTTGGGCTCTGGGAATCACTAATAAGCCAGAGTTCTTAAATATAAACAAAGTTTAGTTAGTTGGTTAAATCAAATAATACTAACTAGAAAATTACAACAACCATAATACACACTGTTAAACGTGTAACTGACCATTAATATATAAATATATGTATATATATATGTATATATATATATATGTATATATATATATATATATATATATATATATATATATATATATATATATATATATATATATATATATATATATATATATATATCCATCCATCCATCCATCCATTTTCTACCGCTTGTCCCTTTTGCGGTCGCGGGGGGTGCTGGAGCCTATCTCAGCTGCATTCGGGCGGAAGGCGGGGTACACCCTGGACAAGTCGCCACTTCATCGCAGGGCCAACACAGATAGACAGACAACATTCACACTCACATTCACACACTAGGGCCAATTTAGTGTTGCCAATCAACCTATCCCCAGGTGCATGTCTTTGGAGGTGGGAGGAAGCCGGAGTACCCGGAGGGAACCCACGCAGTCACGGGGAGAACAAGCAAACTCCACACAGAAAGATCCCGAGCCCAGGATTGAACTCAGGACTACTCAGGACCTTCGTATTGTGAGGCACATGCACTAACCCCTGTTCCACCGTGCTGCCAATATATATATATATATCAGTGACGTGCGGTGAGGTTTATGACTGGTGAGGCACTGACTTCATCACAGTCAGATTTACAAACATATGAACCCTAAAGAGTATCTTATTCACCATTTGATTGGCAGCAGTTAACGGGTTGTGTTTAAAAGCTCATACCAGCATTCTTCCCTGCTTGGCACTCAGCATCATGGGTTGGAATTGGGGGTTAAATCACCAACAATTATTCCCGGGTGCGGCGCCGCTGCTGCCCACTGCTCCCCTCACATCCCAGGGGGTGAGCAAGAGGATGGGTCAAATGCAGAGGACAAATTTCACCACACCTAGTGTGTGTGTGACAATCATTGGTACTTTAACTTAACTTTAACTTTACACATACAAACTGTAGCACACAAAAAAGCACATTTAATAAAAAAACATTATTATGGTCTTACCTTTACTTATAAGTGCGGGAACAGTGGTGTTCGTGTTGGAGGAGTTGTGAATGAATGAAATATGAAATCTGTGCTGCAGTCTGCAGGTGTACCTAATGTTGTGTGCCTGCAGTCGTTCACGGCTCCTCCGGCGCGAGCATTGTTGTTTTTGCACTTTTTGCTCAGCACAAGAAATACGTTACACACATACAGTTGTTGACAAAATACACTGTACATTATATACCTCAGCTAACTAAACTATGGAAATGTATAATATAATTCATATAGCAATACGTTGTCACTGCACAGCAGGCCAGCAGTTAGCCGAGTCCGCAATCCATGGTGAGGCACAATTGAGTGACGTGCCTCAACTGGCTGCTGATCACAGCACCGTCTCTTCTCAGTATTTGAACGGCAAATGTGAAAATTCAGCGATTTTGAATAAAAATAATCCAAAACTGGTGAAGTTAAATGGAAAATAACATTATAGTATAATCACTGGATACATATATATATATATATATATATATATATATATATATATATATATATATATATATATATATATATATATATATGTATATATATATATATATATATATATATATATATATCCATCCATCCATCCATCCATTTTCTACCGCTTGTCCCTTTTGCGGTCGCGGGGGGTGCTGGAGCCTATCTCAGCTGCATTCGGGCGGAAGGCGGGGTACACCCTGGACAAGTCGCCACTTCATCGCAGGGCCAACACAGATAGACAGACAACATTCACACTCACATTCACACACTAGGGCCAATTTAGTGTTGCCAATCAACCTATCCTATATATATATATATATATATATATATATATATATATATATATATATATATATATATATATATATATATATATATGTACATATACACACACACACATATACATATATATACATTCATATAGATGTACACACATATGTGAACAATGAACAATACACACAATATGAACTTCCTCATGCTGTATTTGTCTACATCAAGGGTGTCAAACGTACGGCCCGCGAGCCGGATCAGGCCTGCGAAAAGGTTTTATGCGGCCCACGGGATGAGTTAGCCAAGTACAAAAATGAGCTTACATTTTTGAATGGAAGAAACTGCTGTTCAAAATGTGTCCAATAGATGTCGCAATAGCAATTGTTTGTATCCCCTAATAATTTATTCAGAAAGAATAAATAACGACAAATGAAGTTATAATTATTTTAACCGCAACATGTTAGTGTAAAAAAAAATTCAGAATGGTCTACTTTTAAACAAATAAAAACAATCTGAAGTTGTCTTTATTTTTAAGTTAACATGCCATGATTTGATCAGTCCGGCCTACTTGGAAATAGATTGAGCTAAAATGAGTTTGACACCCCTGTGCTACATGCTTGTTGGTCAGAAGATACAATGAAAATAACATCATTTAAAATCGCTACTTACTTTTACATCAGGCACACAGGCAGTTGCTTTTGATTTGGAATTCATCCGAGGTAAATATTTTAAATATTTGTGTTTCTGCGCATGCTCAGTAGAAGTGGGTTGCAGATGTCGACGAAACAGAGTTTGACACCTGTGATTCAGACTTTCTACGCTAACCTAGCATAAATGAAAATGAGTGTAATGTTAGCATTGTAGCTAACATAGCTATGCTAATGTTGCTAACGTTTGTCTTTAGCCTCCTTAATGTTACCTTCTTGTATGACATCTATGACATTGGGCAGGTGCAGAGTTACAACCAGTGACGTGCAGTCACTAGAGGCAGGTGAGGCGGGGCCTCACGTGCCATCATGGAAAGAAAAAAAATGTAAAAAGAAAAAAAAAAAATTAAATTGTTATATGTATCCAGTGATTATGCTATAAAGTTATTTTCCATTTAACTTCACCAGTTTTAGATAATTTTTATTCAAAATCGCTGAATTTTCACATTTGCCATTCAAATACTGAGAAGAGACTTGCGTGAGTCACCAGCCAGTTGAGGTACGTCACTGAGTTGAGCCTCACCATGGATTGCGCAATGACTTGGCTAACTGCTGGCCTGCTGTGCAGTGAGACCGTATTGCTATATGAATTATATTATACATTTCCATAGTTTACTTAGCTGAGGTATATAATGTACAGTGTATTTGGTCAACAACTGTATGTGTGTAACGTATTTCTTGTGCTGAGCAATCATAAAACTGCTGCGAAGACGCACTGTGTGAGGCTCGCAGTAATCCCGCCTCCTGGTGGTAGAGGGCGCTAGTGATCCCAGAGATCATTCTTGCGACTACTCGGCTGCAGAATAAGTGACAACAAGCAGCAACAGTTAGCAGCGATCGTTTATTTTTTCCTCTCACCTGGACTTTTAACATGGAGGATTACATATCTAAAATAAAACAGTTTTCTAAACTGGACTTTCAATCGAAGCAGGAGGTAATAATTAAAGGAAGATCTCCATCGAGACAGAAAGACTTTTAAAACTGAAGAAAGATAAGGAAGACTTCTATAAACAAGTTATCAATGCTTTTGTTCAGAAGGAGCTGTGCATGGACTTCATTTATAAGTAAAGGTAAGACCATAATAACGTTTTTTTATTTTTTATTAAATGTGCTTTTTTGTGTGCTACAGTTTGTATGTATAAAGTTAAAGTTAAGTTAAAGTACCAATGATTGTCACACACACACACTAGGTGTGGTGAAATGTGTCCTCTGCATTTGACCCATGCCCTTGATCACCCCCTGGGAGGTGAGGGGAGCAGTGGGCAGCACCCGGGAATAATTTTTGGTGATTTAACCCCCAATTCCAACCCTTAATGCTGAGTGCCAAGCAGGGAAAAATTCTGGTATGAGCTTTTAAACATAACCCGTTAACTGCTGCCAATCAAATGGTGAATAAGATACTCTTTAGGGTTCATATGTTTGTAAATCTGACTGTGATGAAGTCAGTGCCTCACCAGCCATGAACCTCACCGCACGTCACTGGTTACAACATATACAGTATTTAAAAAGTGACTAAAGTGCACAATAACGTTTTTTAGAGCGACATACGCCAAAACAAACCCAGCTCTTTTTTTTTTCCAGCATTAAAGCTACAGGCACACAAAATTGCGTCAAAAGCATTTTTTAACTTCAGCGTCAAGTCTACACTTGTAAGATTGTGACCTCTGGGACTCACTTCAAACTGTTAAAAAATAGCACGATGTAAAATATTTACATGTATATTTGTGCTTTATAATGACTCATAAAGGATGTGTGCTGTCTGTGTGTTTGGTAGTGTTGCCACAGAATGACAAAAATAGAAGAAGAAAGTTCCAAAGAAAAAGCGCTTTAGTTTTCCTCATGTAAAAATACCACTGGGCAGTGGCGCTGTAAACTTAACCACCGTGTAATAAGTTTGCCTTTTTTTTTTTTGCATAGAAGGAAGTTTTATTTGCTCCGTAGTTGCAGAACTGAGCATATGCAGTAGTAGAGGGGGAACTGCTGGCCTTCTGCTTTCCTTTGAGCATAAAAGAACTCACTGGAAACTTGTGCGTGCTTTGTCGTTGTGGCACCAGTACAGCAACCATCAGTCCGTCGCCATGGTAACCGAAGCAATAAACATGCATACTGGCCATGCTCACTGGAAGCAGAAAAAAGAAAAAAAAGAAGATCACAGTCTTGTCAAATACTGACCTTCCTCCTTCACGGGCACCAATAATAACAGCTCTTACATTCTGTGGCGTGAAAGCTAACCTTTCCTCTCAGGAAGTGGAAGGAATTCCAGGCGCTCACAGAGGGAGTTGACCAGCAGTCCAAGAGGACTCATCTCCACAGAGGAGAGGTCGTAAAAATGTTACTTACTGTCTGGGTCCTCGGCCAACAGAGCAGCGAGCATCGTGAAGCAAAGTGGTCGTTACAAAACAATTCAAGTGTCACCGCCGGCTAATGGAGTCCCTGCACTAAACTCTCACTGTTTACTCGCTTTGAGCTTGTAGCAATGTCCAAACACAGAAATGATTGAAAAACAGCATAAAAAAACAAAAGCGACTTGAAACTGCTGCCATCACATAAACTTTGCAGGATAAAAAAAGCACATGCAAAAAAATAAAGGCTGGCGCTAATACCAAATAAAAAAAGAATGCATGAAAGAAATGCTGCAAGTTTGCAAAAAACAACAACAATGGATACTCAAAGGAAAAGTGGCAAATTATTAGTGTTAGTAGGTTATGTCTTTTTTAAACACTGGGCCATAAAAACTGGTTGCACAATAATACAGCAAAATATTAAGTTAAAGTTAAAGTACTAATGATTGTCACACCCCGGCTGAGTCATACAAAAGACTATATAATGGGACCCATTACCTCTCTGCTTGGCACTCAGCATCAAGGGTTGGAATTGGGGGTTAAATCACCAAAAACGATTCCCGGGCGTGGCCACCGCTGCTGCTCACTGCTGCCCTCACCTCCCAGTGTGTGATCAATTAGGTCGTTAAATACAAATCTCCTTCAGGACTGACTGCATTGGCAATCTGCTGACTACCATTTTTTTTTATTACGTGAATTTGCAGCATTTTTCTATTGCAGTTGGTTTTTGTGCATCAGTGGCGGCTTCTGGTCTTTCAAATAGGGGAAGCTCGTTTTCAGCTATACTTTCTAAACACGAGTACATTGTATGCATGTTGGGAATAAACTTAAACCATAACGGTCATGCTTCTTGTCTGCAGCCTGCCATGCAAGTTCTGCTCCTTGGCAGGGCTGTGGAGCTGGGTTGGTAGAGCAGCTGTGCCTGCAACTTGAAGATGCCAGGGTTGATCCCCGCTTCCTCCATCCTAGTCACTGCCGTTGTGTCCTTGGGCAAAACACTTTACCTGCCTCCTTCCTTTGCCACCCACACTGGTTTAAATGTAGATATTGGGTTTCACTATGTAAAGCGCTTTGAGTCTCTAGAGAAAAGCGCTATATAAATATACTCCACTCCTAACCTCTTTTTTTGCTGCAGAGCCCATGTTTGGTGTTTTTTTTTTTTTTATAGGTTTATTTGAAATAGGGACAGATACATAAACATAGACATCTGAAACTGTCATCCAATGTATGCATCATAGTGTTTGTAGCCAAAGCTAATTCACAACACTTGTCCCCAACAACAACAACAACAACAACACAGATCCAACATCATTAAAATAGGAAAATAAAAAGAATGAGGCAAAGAGGAGTCGATAATAATGATAATAGAATAGAATAGAATGGACTTTATTGTCATTGTATTTGCATGTAACGAGATACAGACAAAGTACAAACTAGATAAAAGCCAATAATGATAATAATAATAACACAGACAAAGTGCAACTTATATAAAAGCCAATAATGATAATAATAACAACACAGACAAAGTGCAACTTATATAAAAGCCAATAATGATAATAATAATAACACAGACAAAGTGCAATTTATATAAAAGCCAATAATGATAATAATAATAAAATAGACAAAGTGCAAACTATATAAAAGCCAATAATGATAATAATAACACAGACAAAGCGCAAACTAGATAAAAGCCAATTAGTACAAATTAGTAAAAACTAAACATGGGAACACGATTGTTGGTCAACTAGCCCCAATTGTGTTTGTTTTTTGAAAGTGACAAGTGCAGGTATACTTTTCAAAGTATCAGGTGAAGAGTTCCACAGTTGTGGTCCTTTTATTGAAAAGGCAGTGTGGGCAAAAGATGTTCTACGGAATGGAACGCAACAGTTGCCTTTTGACATTGCTTGGGTGGTAGATCTGATACCACTATCCTTCACCTGATTGCACTCAGCATTCAGGCCTTCATAAGCCATGCTGTTGCCACTCTTGGGCCTCATGTACAAACCCCATTTCCATGAGTTGGGAAATTGAGTTAGATGTAAATATAAACGGAATACAATGATTTGCAAATCCTTTTCAATCCATATTCAATTGAATGCACTACAAAGACAACATATTTGATGTTCAAACTCATAAACTTTATTTTTTTTTTACAAATAATAATTAACTTAGAATTTAATGGCTGCAACACGAGCCAAAGTAGTTCACCACTGTGTTACATGGCCTTTCCTTCTAACAACACTCAGTAAACATTTGGGAACTGAGGAGACACATTTTTAAAGCTTCTCAGGTGGAATTCTTTCCCATTCTTGCTTGATGTACAGCTTAAGTTGTTCAACAGTCCGGGGGTCTCCGTTGTGGTATTTTAGGCTTCATAATGCGCCACACATTTTCAATGGGAGACAGGTCTGGACTACAGGCAGGCCAGTCTAGTACCCGCACTCTTTTACTATGAAGCCACGTTGATGTAACACGTGGTTTGGCATTGTCTTGCAAGGGGTGTCCATGGTAACTTTGCTTGGATGGCAACATATGTTGCTCCAAAACCTGTATGTACCTTTGAGCATTAATGGCGCCTTCACAGATGTGTAAGTTACCCATGTCTTGGGCACTAATACACCCCCATACCATCACAGATGCTGGCTTTTCAACTTTGCGCCTACAACAATACGGATGGTTCTTTTCCTCTTTGGTCCGGAGGACACGACGTCCACAGTTTCCAAAAACAATTTGAAATGTGGACTCGTCACACCACAGAACACTTTTCCACTTTGTATCAGTCCATCTTAGATGAGCTCAGGCCCAGCGAAGCCGACGGCATTTCTGGGTGTTGTTGTTAAACGGTTTTCACCTTGCATAGGAGAGTTTTAACTTGCACTTACAGATGTAGCGACCAACTGTAGTTACTGGCAGTGGGTTTCTGTAGTGTTCCTGAGCCCATGTGGTGATATCCTTTACACACTGATGTCGCTTGTTGATGCAGTACAGCCTGAGGGATCGAAGGTCACGGGCTTAGCTGCTTACGTGCAGTGATTTCACCAGATTCTCTGAACCTTTTGATGATATTATGGACCGTAGATGGTGAAATCCCTAAATTCCTTGCAATAGCTGGTTGAGAAAGGTTTTTCTTAAACTGTTCAACAATTTGCTCACGCATTTGTTGACAAAGTGGTGACGCTCGCCCCATCCTTGTTTGTGAATGACTGAGCATTTCCTGGAATCTACTTTTATACCCAATCATGGCACCCACCTGTTCCCAATTTGCCTGTTCACCTGTGGGATGTTCCAAATAAGTGTTTGATGAGCATTCCTCAACTTTATCAGTATTTATTGCCACCTTTCCCAACTTCTTTGTCACATGTTGCTGGCATCAAATTCTAAAGTTAATGATTATTTGCAAAAAGAAAAATGTTTATCAGTTTGAACATCAAATATGTTGTCTTGGTAGCATATTCAACTGAATATGGGTTAAAAATGATTTGCAAATCATTGTATTCCGTTTATATTTACATCTAACACAATTTCCCAACTCATATGGAAACGGGGTTTGTAATAACAGTTGCGTGACGTTCCTACTAAAAATAGATGCATGTTCAAATGCAGAAGAGTACGTACGCCAGTAAAGACATTTCTTTTTTACGTTGCAAATTAATTTGAAATTGGTCCAGGATGCTTGGCACGCTCAGAGCACGCCCAGGTTACGCCCCCTTCTTAAAAATGCAAATCATTTTGAAAGTAGCCGTGTGCTTAAACACTGCACTCAGTGGCCAGACACAAGTTAGTAGGAGGTGCTTCCTTCTCGTGTTTGGAGCGATCACCAGTGGGTGGACTAAAATAATTTTCGAGAAGGAATTACTATAAATCAAATATTTTCATAGCTGGAGCATAAAGGAACTGTTTACAAACTTCTAAATACATTTTTCAACACTGTGAGAGTCCTTTAGACATGGAATAACACACTTTAGTCACCTGTACATACTTTTAATCCCATGTAGTAATGCACCCTGAGGCTTAGCCAATCAGTCGCCACGATACTGAACACATAACACTTATTGGATTGGTGTCATCTAGTGGCCAATACTACTGTAGTATTGATATTTTTAGTTCATGTAGCATTAGGCTTGAAAATGCTCAATTTAGGGCAAAAATAATGTGGAATATGCTAAAAAAAAGAAGAAAAACTTCTGATGTGTTGAAGCACGATGTGGGGAGGGACGACAGTAGCTTTAAAAGTCAAATCTTTAAACATGCAATAAAACACATACCATACAAGCAATACAAATATTTGATACCATTATAAATTGTTAATGTAAACAATGTTCCCCTCAAAAAATGATAGAATATAATATCACCTTCAGATAGATTTGGGACAGGCCAGAATAAAATACAACAAATGGAAGAATAAAATACACAAAAACATCCATCCATCCCTTTTCTTCCAGTCGTTCCTCTCGGGGTTGCGGGGTGCTGGAGCCTATCCCAGCTGCACCTGGCGGAAGGCTGGGTACACCCTGGACAAGTCGCCACCTCATCGCAGGGCCAACACAGATAGACAGACAACATTCACACAAATATGTGCAAAATATTAATACAACTTGTTTAGTTCTGTTATGGCAGCTGGGACAAAACGCCATCTATATTATGTTGTCTTAAAAAACTCTGGCCAGAGGGCAGAAGCTGAAATTGATTGTGTTGGTGGTGAGGCACTGCAGTTAAAATGGAGGAAGCTAAAATGGGGCGGCATAGCTCGGTTGGTAGAGTGGCCGTGCCAGCAACTTGAGGGTTCCAGGTTCCCCGCTTCCGCCATCCTAGTCACTGCCGTTGTGTCCTTGGGCAAGACACTTTACCCACCTTCTCCCAGTGCCACCCACACTGGTTTAAATGTAACTTAGATATTGGGTTTCACTATGTAAAGCGCTTTGAGTCACTAGAGAAAAAGCGCTATATAAATATAATTCACTTCACTATCCGCTCCACCTGTTTATTGTCGACTGCAAACTAGAGCTAAGATAACAACTGTAGATTTTAGGACAGAAAATAATAAAAACTAGTGAAATTAACTAGCTGCATGGGCAGATAGTAAGACATCCTAAATTAAGATTTGTATATCTACAAATTAACAGGATTTTTAAGCTAGGAATAAGTATTTTATTCTGAAAACAAGCATTAGTCAACTTGCCATTCTTAAATAAAGCGTCCTTATGTTGTTGCATAATATTTAAAGGCCTACTGAAATGCGATTTTCTTATTTAAACGGGGATAGCAGGTCCGTTCTATGTGTCATACTTGATCATTTCGCGATATTGCCATATTTTTGCTGAAAGGATTTAGTAGAGAACATCGACAATAAAGTTCACAACTTTTGGTCGCTGATAAAAAGCCTTGCCTGTACCGGAAGTAGCAGACGAGTAGCGTGACGTCACAGGTTGTGGAGCTCCTCACATCTGCACATTGTTTACAATCATGGCCACCAGCAGCGAGAGCGATTCGGACCGAGAAAGCGACAATTTCCCCATTAATTTGAGCGAGGATGAAAGATTTGTGGATGAGGAAAGTGAGAGTGAAGGACTAGAGGGCAGTGGGAGCGATTCAGATAGGGAAGATGCTGTGAGAGGCGGGTGGGACCTGATATTCAGCTGGGAATGACTAAAACAGTAAATAAACACAAGACATATATATATACTCTATTAGCCACAACACAACCAGGCTTATATTTAATATGCCACAAATTAATCCCGCATAACAAACACCTCCCCCCTCCCGTCCATATAACCCGCCAATACAACTCAAACACCTGCACAACACACTCAATCCCACAGCCCAAAGTACCGTTCACCTCCCCAAAGTTCATACAGCACATATATTTCCCCAAAGTCCCCAAAGTTACATACGTGACATGAACATAGCGGCACGCACGTACGGGCAAGCGATCAAATGTTTGGAAGCCGCAGCTGCATGTGTACTCACGGTACCGCGTCTGCGCATCCAACTCAAAGTCCTCCTGGTAAGAGTCTCTGTTGTCCCAGTTCTCCACAGGCCAATGGTAAAGCTTGACTGTCATCTTCCGGGAATGTAAACAATGACACACCGGCTGTGTTATCCGGCACACCACTCAAGGGGTGCATTCTACGGCGGGGGTGCGTTATCCGGCACAACACCTGCCGCAATACACCGCTTCCCACCTACAGCTTTCTTCTTTGCTGTCTCCATTGTTCATTGAACAAATTGCAAAAGATTCACCAACACAGATGTCCAGAATACTGTGGAATTTTGCGATGAAAACAGACGACTTAATAGCTGGCCACCATGCTGTCCCAAAATGTCCTCTACAATCCGTGACGTCACGTGCTGATGTATTCATACCGAGACGTTTTCAGCAGGATATTTCGCGTGAAATTTAAAATTGCACTTTAGTAAGCTAACCCGGCCGTATTGGCATGTGTTGCAATGTTAAGATTTCATCATTGATATATAAACTATCAGACTGCGTGGTCGGTAGTAGTGAGTTTCAGTAGGCCTTTAAACAAGATTTTCTATGTGGGGAAAACCGAAATATCTTATTTGAATAGTTTTGGGGGCGTTTTCTGCATTTTTAACCTACACTAGAAAAAAATATTATCATTCATGCTAAAAAAAACCCCACATAAAACTAAGGAAATTCCCAGGAATTAGATTTTTAAATTTTGGGAAATGGCAAATAATTTGCAGGGTACATGGTGGCCGCAGACTCCCCAACGGGTCATGCATGCGATTAATCACAGGAAAATGTACAATATTAATCATGGATCAATGCAGATTTATTCACACAATATATTTTGACTGCACCCTTACTCTAACCACGGGTCACCTGAAATATGTTAAATGGTGATCAGGTCAATGCATTCTTCAGTGCGAAGATGAGTGAGGAGACTCCGACTGTTGTACTCAGTGATGCATTTCAATAAATACACCCTGGCGTCACTTTAGATAAAACACCGAACAAGCTTTGAGCAAATAGGCGAAACGCAATCAAGTGAAACATTTCAAATGTTTTCCTGTATGACATTCTCACAATAAAATTGGATTTGTGTCCAAAATGGGGATCTTTCAGTGGTACGCTGAAAATATGATATGATGCGACCGTCGGGGTTTATAAATCATTGATCGCGTTGTATCCTTATTTTTACCCTTTTCTTTTCCAAATAATACAATAAAATGATCCCCAAACCAGACGTGACGTGGACGCAAATATTAGCTCATTTGGAATTTGATGCCTGCAACATGTTTTTAAAAAGCTGGCACAAGTAGCAAAAAAGACTGAGAAAGTTGAGGAATGCTCATCAAACATTTATTTGGAACATCCCACAGGTGAACAGGCTAATTGGGAACAGGTGGGTGCCATGATTGGGTATAAAAGCAGCTTCCATGAAATGCTCAGTCATTCACAAACAAGGACGGGGCGAGGGTCACCACTTTTGTGAACAAATGCGTGAGCAAATTGTCAAACAGTTTAAGAACAACATTTCTCAACGAGCTATTGCAAGGAATTTAGGGATTTCACCATCTAAGGTCTGTAATATCATCAAAAGGTTCAGAGAATCTGGATAAATCACTGCACGTGAGCGGCAGTGCCGAAAAGCAACATTGAATGCCTGTGACCTTCGATCCCTCAGATGGTACTGCATCAAAAAAAGACATCAGTGTGTAAAGGATATCACCACATGGGCTCAGGAACACTTCAGAAAACCACTGTCAATAACTACAGTTGGTCGCTACATCTGTAAGTGCAAGTTAAAACTCTACTATGCAAAACGAAAGCCAATTATCAACAACACCCAGAAACGCCGCCGGCTTCGCTGGGCCCGAGCTCATCTAAGATGGACTGATGCAAAGTGGAAAAGTGTTCTGTTGTCTGAGGAGTCCACATTTCAAATTGTTTTTGGAAACTGTGGACGTTGTGTCCTCCGGACCAAAGAGGAAAAGAACCATCAGGACTGTTATAGGCGCAAAGTTCAAAAGCCAGCATGCCCAAGACATGGGTAACTTACACATCTGTGAAGGCACGATTAATGCTGAAAGGTACATACAGGTTTTGGAGCAACATATGTTGCCATCCAAGCAACGTCTTTTTCATGGACGCCCCTGCTTATTTCAGCAAGACCATGCCTAGCCACATTCTGCACGTGTTACAACAGCATGGCTTCATAGTAAAAGAGTGCGGGTACTAGACTGGCCTGCCTGTAGTCCAGACCTGTCTCCCATAGAAAATGTGTGGCGCATTATGAAGCCTAAAATACCACAATGGAGACCCCCGGACTGTTGAACAACTTAAGCTGTACATCAAGCAAGAATGGGAAAGAATTCCACCTGAAAAGCTTCAAAAATTGGTCTCCTCAGTTCCCAAACGTTTACTGAGTGTTGTTAAAAGGAAAGGCGGTAAAAATGCCCCTGTGCCAACTTTTTGTGATGCTGCCATTAAATTCTAAGTTAATGATTATTTGCAAAAAAAAAATCTGTTTTTCAGTTTGAATATTAAATATCTTGTCTTTGCAGTGTATTCAATTGAGTATAAGTTGAAAAAGATTTGCAAATCATTGTATTCTGTTTTTATTTACGATTTATACAACGTGCCAACTTCACTGGTTTTGGGTTTTGTATGTGAGTATTTATGGTCAGTCGTCTTGGTTCTGAGTGGTGTATGTTACTTGGCCAGGTGTTTGTGTAGCTTCACCTATTTGCACTATTCTTGGTAAACATAGTTTGATAGAAATTCATCCTGTCAGTCATCAAAGCTAAGTGCTATCATTCTGTTTTGTGTGCTTCTAATTTTTAATAGCCTTCTTCAACCCCTCTCCAACACATTTTGTAGTCTTATCTCGTTTACAAAGCACTTGTTCTCTTTATTTTCTGCTAGCTAGCTGCTAAGCTAGCGGAGCTAAGCTAGCCCCGGTCCCAAGTCCGCCGCTCCAAAGGCAGCAAGAACTCGACTCAGGGAAGGAAACAAGTAAGTATGTTTTCGTGTTCTTCTTGCCCCCTGCTCATGGGGAGATTGTCTCTGCTCGAGGGAGGTGTCCGCCAGTTAGAGCGGACTAATTTCCTAATTATAGATGCCGTGGACATGCTTACTAGCGTTACCATGAATTGATTAACGTGGACCCCGACTTAAACAAGTTGAAAAACGTATTCGGGTGTTACCATTTAGTGGTCAATTGTACGGAATATGTACTGTACTGTGCAATTTACCAATGAAAGTCTCAATCAATCAATCAAAAAGCCGTATTGAGCTAACTAGCCCAGTTTGTAGCAGCCCTAAAGGGCCTACAAGCTACTGATACACACAACAGATGTATCTCGTTAGCTAGTCCTAGACCCCAGTCTATCGCCACCACACCGCAATGTAAACGGGCGAAAATTGGGGGTCCATGGCACGATCGCGTTATGTAGAATATCGCTTTATATTGGGCCGCATTATAATAGGCTGACCATATTCTGAAATCCCAAAAAGAGGACACATATATGCGTGCCAAGGCGGGCAGCACGCCAAGGCCGGGACTAAGGTGAAAATTTGCCAATGATACTCGAACTTGCTTTATAAATAATATATTTATTTAAATAAAGCATTTTTCTCCTCTGTTGACAGCAGTGTTGTCGCTAGGAATTTTCAAAATGGGGTCCCACAGTAAATTTTTGGGGTCCCACTTTTTTGTAAGCGTTGTGAAAACAAATGATAAACGTATGCATTATCCTGTTATATCTCACATTCTATATTGTGTTTTGGAAAAAGGTTGTCATAAACGTTACTTAATTCATTAAAGATAATAATAAAAAAAGAAAACAAATGTGTATGCATATGTAAATGTGTTCAGTTATAAACATTCATTCACTTTCTTCTTTCCTTCATGGATCTAAATCAGTGGTTCTTAACCTGGGTTCGATGGAACCCTAGGGGTTCGGTGAGTTGGTCTCAGGGGTTCCGCGGAGGTCAAAACACACCCGACTCATCGTGTAAATAAAAACTTCTCCCTATCGGCGTATTACGGACACGGCAACAGCAGAAGTCAGACTGATTTGCAGGTGTGTAATTTGTTGTGAGTTTATGCACTGTGTTGGTTTTGTTCTTTGAACAAGGTAATGTTCATGCACGGTTCATTTTGTACACCAGTAAAAAAACATGGTAACACGTTAGTATGGGGAACATATTCACCATCAATTAGTTGTTTATTAACATGCAAATTAGTAACATATTGGCTCTTAACTAGTCATTATTAAGTACTTATTAATGCTTTATTCGGCATGGCCTTATTATAACCCTAACCAAATAACTCTAAATTTGTCAAGACTAGGACTTTGGCGTGGATTGTTTTCCCGAGGTGCAAAGGATTTGGACCGGACACGGCGTGAAGGTGAATACATATTTAATTTTAACACTCAAAAAAGGAATAAACAAAAGGCTATGGACAAAAAAACAAAAGACACTAACTGTGGCATTAATCAACAAAACGTACTTGCGATGACGTGAACAGGGCAGCATGGACTATGAACATGAAACAGAGTGTCAGGAGTGTGTCAAGAGTGATGTCGCCAGGCTGACTGCCTGGCAACTACAGGCTTAAATAGTGATGACACGATTAGTGAAAACAGGTGCGCGACTCAAAATGTGAAAACGTGAGACAGGTGCGTGACATGAGGACGTGAACCAGGTGAAACTAATGGTTGCTATGGTGACAAAGCAAGGGAGTGAAACCAGGAACTAAAAAGTGTCCAAAAACAAAGCAAAACATAACTAAACAAAACATGATCACAGACATGACAAAATTAAGTCTTTGTTACTTAGAATATGTTCCACTAGTGTCCAAAAAACTCTAAATTAAGTCTTTGGTACTTAGAATAGTGTTACCAAAAACATAACTTTGTCTTGAATTTGAAAAAAAAACCATTTTATTTTTCACTAAAGAAGGGTTCGGTGAATGTGCATATGAAACTGGTGGGGTTCGGTACCTCCAACAAGGTTAAGAACCACTGCTCTAAACTTTACCGCTGCTGGTAGTTTTTTCTATGTTTTTATTTAATAAGTTGTAGGTGTATTTATTTCAATATAAAAGTGTAAAAAGTGTTTTGCTTCGGTCACGAAATGATGATAATGGTGTGACATGGCATACATACATTTTATATTTAACGCTTAAATCTCTGGAGTCTACATCAACTTCAGATCTATCCCTCATTTCAAAATGTTTTAGTTTTTTTTATGTTGCTTTTTGTTTGTTTGTTTTCCGCCCTTTTTTGTCAAACAAAACTATGTTTTTAATGGCAAACACACAAAATATGCAAAATCTTCCACCAAAAATATTTTTCAAAGTGGAATATTTGATGTGTAGTAATCGGAACCTTGGATAGGTCAATAATTCATAATAACATTGATTTTGATTCAATATTATGTTTTGAGCAATGACAGTTTGAAAGAAAAAAAAAACAGCTTTCTTTTATTAGTCAACATTGCAACTTTTTCTAAATTACATTTAACCTTTAAGCTTTTTTATTTCACTTTTGTTATGTTTTTTTTTTTTTTTTAATAGTATTTTTAGAATGTGCCGTGGGCCTTTAAATTAAATTAGCTGTGGGCCGCAAATGGCCTCCGGGGCACACTTTTGACACCCCTGCTATAGATAATAAAAAATGTAATCTGATAAATCTATGGATAAAAAGCAGAGCCTGGCGACGCATGTGCGTTTATCATAACTCTCTCGCTCTCTCTGTCTCTGCCCCTCCCTCACGAATGCTGCTGCGTGCGCACACTTTCACAATTTGTTTTGTTTTTAACCCCTTCTTAACCCTGAACGTACATTGAAAATACACGCAACCCTAACTCAAAATGCCGGACATTTGAGGCATTTAAGAAACTCCGCCCGGACAGCACCGCAAAAGAGGACATGTCCGGTGAAAAGACGACGTATGGTCAGTCTAGTTTTGAGATAAGAGCTGTCTGTCAGCTAATTGTTATGCTTTAAGTTACAAGCATCTCCGCCATTAATTGGCATAGCAAATGTCACAGTAAACTTGTAATAATACGACCGAAACATCTGCTCTTACTCGCTAGCATTAGTTTCTAACTAGAGATGGACATAACTTAGTTTTTTAATGGGAAGGACAAAAGTGAGTGTGAAGGATAGAGCTGAGAAGAAATGGATGATATTCATTGAAATAAGAAATAAATCATCAAAAAGATAACAGAGCATGTAGTCGACTGGGTGAAACAGTTTGAGCGCATCACTGCTCGTCTGCCCCGTACTGAAGCAAAATAAGTCTAACGCCAATCAAAAATGTAGAAATAATATCTAAACAGCAGACATTTATCAATAGGTTTATGGAAAAGCTGCTGATGGTGTGTTTGACGGCAAAGCAGCCGGAAGGAGATAACGTAGAAGTCCACTCTCCGAGGTATATGCTGTATATTATTATTACATTACTTCAGTAAACTACTGTGGTTGTTAGTAGAACATTTTATTGAATTGTTGTATACAATATTCATGATCTAAAGGCTAGATTTTTATATTTTAAAAGGCATGTCACATATTTAAATTGGCTCGGCCAAGCACCAATTAGATCAATTTCAATTTCAACGGCAGGCGTTGATTTCAGGGATACAGGTGTTTTGGGTTAAGAGTTCCATCACAGAACCAATTATGCTCGTAAGTTTAGGTACTACTGTATTCATTCAAATATATTAATCAAAATTCAAGTGTGAATAATCTGACTTGAAAAAAATGATCCTTATTTAGAAGGGGTACACAAAAAAACCAATTCGCAATTCTTATACATTCCGATTCTCAATCAATTCATAATTTTCAAAAATCAATTAAAAAGAATCATTTTTTTTTTTCTTTTCCTTTT